>NC_143058.1:24710000-24972500 GCF_052426305.1 Pelodiscus sinensis | reverse complement strand
ACTCTCAAATCAAAATTCAGCCAAAACTGCTGAATTTCAGAGGGTTCTGATTTAAACTATACACTTATCTGTCCCTTGTACCTATGCTTTTCAGCAAACACAGACCAAGCTTTCATAGCTCACTGTTATCCCACCAACACCGTAGTTATATGGCCAGCTCCAGCTCCATTATATCTACTTTGACTTGCTCTGGCTGTACAAAGAAGCAGCTGTCTTATTAACAACTGCTCATTAACTTGCTGAATCCCATCACTGTACAGGGTATTGTGGGTGGAGCTGTACTGTGCTCTGGTAAACCCTGACTGCTGTATTGGTCCCTGGAAGCCTAGCATAATTTAGAACAGCCTGTGGGCACCTCAGATTTACACTAGGAGCTAACCCAACCCTTGACAAATGCCCAGCGTGGGAAGTGGTGGGATGCAAAGGTGCTGTACAATCATGTTCGTCCCAGCCCTGTGGCAAGCACTGGTCAGTGGATCCAAAGATTTAGAGCAATAGAATAGGAAGCACATTCATTATAAATCCCTATTTTCAGGCACTGAAGACACCTTTTTTTAAAAGTCTAAAATTCCTTGATCTTATTCTTAAATCAAGATGATAGGGGATTTTTTGGGGGGTGAGGGAATGCGGTTGAAGTGGAAGGACACCGTTTAGTAAAATTGCTGTTGAATTAATTGGAGTTAAACATTTCTGAGATTTGGTTGAGCCCAGATAAGACTGTTACCATTAAAGCTGTTTTTAAAAGTGGTGGGTGGTGCCTCCATTCTTTCAGTACGGGATAAGAAAATGCTCCTTACAATGCCCTGATTTTGCTAAAGGTATTCCATCAGGGGGAACCTCATTTAGGCCCCTGAGTAAAGTTACTCGTATCCATAAGTACTGGCAAGAATAGGCTGTAAGTGAGTGGATCACTGTGATTCTGAAGTAATTAAAATAGTGGTTCCTGTGTAAAAAATGGTGAAGTGAAATACCAGTCTAGTCACTTGCTTTAATGGAGATTTGATGTGTCTTTCTCTAAAGTCAGAATAGGGACTTTAATCTTAGTCAGAGCTGGTTGAATATTTGGTGAATAATTTATTTAAAAATTCACAATATTTTCAAATACATTATAAAAAGGTTTTTCATATTTTTACTGCAGAAAAGTGTGTTGGACATATTTTAGGACATTTGTTTGACAAACAATGAAGTTATAAGTGTTTGAAAATCCTGTATCATGAATGTGCAGTCCACTAGCTACAGACATACACATACAATCTGGAGTTGTGCAATCTGAAATAAACACAGCTGTGTTTATCTGAATGTGTGATACCCATGTACATTTAAGAAAGTTCAAATAAATGCATTCAGTGCAATTATGCTGTAAATGCAGTAAAGTGCATTTGACAGACGTGAGATGATGCAATCAGTTAAGTCTACTGATCTGTTTTAGTCTGAGGCAAAGAGACAATTCCCATGGGGCTCAGGGGGATCCCAGCTGCTGCCACTGCTACTACAGCAGCACCCAGATTCCCGGGCCCTTCCAACCGCCACAAGAGTGCTATGCAGCACGCTCCAAGCAGCAGTAAATGTTGGGGCATGGAGGGGCATGGCACGCTCCAGGTGGTGCTGATGGCTAACCTCGACCCTTTTGCCTAAGGCCCTGCCCCTTTTGAGAGTGTAGAGCTATCCCCTCTCACACTGTCCAGGGGCCTCGCATGGCTGGTGGTTCCCCTACACACACATAAATAAATATATGTGCATTAATATGTAGCTAAGAAATGGAAATGCAAAAAACTAGTGTATATGTATTCCTATTATTTTTTATTATTTATTATTTGTATTATCATAGGTCCTAGGTGCACCGGACATGGACTAGGGCCTTGTTGTGCTATGCACTGTACAAACACAGAGTAAAAGACAGTCCCTGTTACAGAGGCTACGTCTACACTGGCATGATTTTCCGCAAATGCTTTTAACGGAAAACTTTTCCGTTAAAAGCATTTGCTGAAAAGAACGTCTAGATTGGCACGGACGCTTTTCCGCAAAAGCACTTTTTGCAGAAAAGCGTCCGTGCCAATTTAGACACGCTTTTCCGCAAAAAAGCCCCAATCGCCATTTTCGCGATCGGGGCTTTTTTGCGCAAAACAAATCTGGGCTGTCTACATTGGCCCTTTTGCGCAAAAGCTTTGCGCAAAAGGACTTTAGCCCAAATGGGAGCAGCATAGTATTTCTGCAAGAAGCACTGATTTCAGACAGTAGGAAGTCAGTGTTCTTGCGGAAATTCAAGAGGCCAGTGTAGACAGTGAGCAAGACAGCTGCTTTTGCGGAAAAACTTGCCAGTCTAGATACAGCCAGAGAGTTTAAGTCTAAGAAATGAAACTTATAGATAAGATTTTAAATTTTAAAAGTAAGGAAATTCAAAGTTCTGTTTTTTACAGCAATGTAACAAGGTCACATTGCATATTTATATGAAAGTATAAAATTTAACTTTATATACTATAAAAAAACTTTTCTGTTTTAGTGTTAGCTGGTTTTTCAGGTGGTGACCTGGAGTTTTGGGAGCTATTTTCAGAACAATGGAATTAGAACATGCCTTAATCAAAGTATTTGTTTTCATAACTAAAAGATGATTGGTATCAGTATAAGAAATATAAAATGGTCTTTCTATATCAGGAATAATAGTTGAGCAAAATGAGTGTTGGCTGTGATGAACAGTGTTTGGAGTGAATAGAGAAAGTTATCTGCAGACTCTAGCAAAGCTATTCTTGTCCTCAAAAAACTAAGTTACAGGGGAAAAAAAATTCTAATTGAGAAACACGCATGTGTTACTCGTGAGACAGAAGCTGGCAGTAATTACACTAGCAAACTTTTGTATGACTATTATGCAATGCTGAACAATATCATCACAAACATGTCCTAGTTTTTTATTTTGAACATAGTCACACTAAAAATACTGTAAGTGCAAGCAGGCTGAGTTCTGGTAGTTGTAGTACCACAGATCTGAGTTTCCTTACATACATGCTCTTTAAAATCTTTCCCAAATGATGGCACTAACATAGGTTTTAGTCTGTACTAAGTAGCTACCTAATTCTGCCTCTATGCACAAATATCTTCAAAATGGTCACAGATACGTTCTGCAAAAGTTGTCATAATGAGTAGTTGTAGTTTGGTTGAAAATGGCTATAGATAAAGATAATTCTGGAGATGTAACTATAGAAGCATGCAGACAATGGCCTGTATATCATAGGCCTCTGCACAAACCTCTTAAGGCTACATCTACACTACAGCAGGGATTAACACTCTAAGATTGATCCACTGGTGGTCAATTTAGTGGGTCTAGTGAAAACCCGCCAATGGGGCGGGTGTGTGTGGGTGTGTGTGTGTGTGTGTGTGTGTGTGTGTGTGTGTGTGTAAAGGAACAATTGCCCTGGGCCCAATGATTCAAACGGGCCTGGGGCTCCCCGCTGCCATTACTCCTGGCCCTTTAAATAGCTGCCAGAACCTGGGTGGCATGCTCTGGGCAGCACTAAGGGCTGGCTACCCTCATTCCCACTCCTTCTACTCATAGCTCCATCCCTTCTGAAAGTTCAGAGCCATCCTCTCCACACCTTGCCCAGCAATTCTGTCAGTACCCCAGCCTGCTAAATTGACTTCAGATCATTCTGCAGTCGACCCCTGAACCCTACCCCCAATGAGAAGCGTAAAGTAAGTCAATGGCAGAATTTCTTCCGTTGACCTCCCATAATGTAGACCCTGCAGTAATTCCTAAGGTATATCGACCTAAGGTACATCAACTCCAGCTATGTTATTCACAGAGCTGGAGTTGTGCACCTTAGGTTAAGTCAATGCAAAAAGTCTGACAACACTAAAATGGGTACAAGGGATCTCATACTATTCCATATTTTTTAAAGAAAATCTCACAAACTTCATTGCACCCCCTTTTTTTTTGTTTGGCTTACAATATTCTAAGAAATGTTGAAGTGAAACATATATCATCAATATTTTATTAATCAAAAATAGTTGAGGTAAAAGTGCATGCCTATTAAGTACTGACAAATGCTTTGCATGTCTTCCTTCACAATGGGAATCTCTTGTGAACATGTCCGTTATGGTTTCTGCTTACAATCTTTCCTGTGTACACCTAAGCCATCTTTCTTCCCTTCACTAGCCTAAACATGCCCATTTGGCTTAAAATGAAAAGTAAGACCTCAATGTGTTAAAGATGGAACAGTGACCTGGCAGGAAAATCAGCATTTGGCAAGCAGAGGACTCCAAAGGAATTGTTTTAACATAAGGCAACAATCAGTACAGAGAGCCCAATCCTGCTCACACTGAAGTTGATAGAAAAAAAATCCCATTAACTTCAGAGTGAGCAGACTCCAGCCCCAGAATTCTGCACTGTGATCTTGTTCTGAAAATGTAGTGGTCTTGACTCCCCTTTCATGCTTGTTCTACAATGATCTAATTCCTAATTCACACTGGTATAAGGGACATGAGAGTATCAAACCACATGTACATGTTTGTGTGTGCAAGGCAAATCCTGGGATGGATTATCAAAAGCATCCAAGAGTTTTGAAAAATGGTGAGAACCACAAGCAACAACTTCAAAAACAGCACTGTTAAGTGATTTGTGCATTTCTTTTAAATCAAGTAAATTAGAGAAATGATGTGAAGGTCAGAGTCACATCTGGTGTAAAGGGTGTGCAGCTGTACTGAAATCCAGGGAGTTGCACTTGCTTCTACTTGGTCTAAATTTAGACCAAGAAGCAGGAGCCAGGGTTGGGGGGAAGGTGTGTGAGTTAAGATGACAACATAATATTTATGTGCTTTTTTACTCTCAAAAAATGTGCAGGATTGAAGAGGGTACCCCCTTCCCAGCATTATTAATATTTAATGCTAGTTCTTTAAAAAGTCTAAAGCCTGGTCTACACCTAAATTCTGGTTACCCTACATGACTCAGGCATGAGAAAAATGTCACACGCTGTGTCGTGTAGTTAGATCAAGCTAACCCCCACGGTACACACAGCTTGATCAATGGAAGATTTCTTCCACTGACCTAGTTACTGCCTCTCAGAGAAGTGGATTACATGAATCTATGGAAAAAACCTGTTCCATCTATATAGGAAGCTGTGGTGATGTGTTGTATAGACATAACATAAGTGTTTTTCTACATGGGGACAAAAGAAAATTAATCCAAATTATCTAGAGGTGCGAATTTAAAATGAATTAGTTAAGTTATACTAACCCTTCATGTGGACATTCCTATTCAGAATTAAAGTGGCCTTAATTCAGTTTAGTTTAATTCACTTTCAATTAAAGCTGCTTTATGAATGAAGCACAGGGGGCTTAACACGACTGAACAAATCCACTTGAAATTTAATTTAGCTTAACTTTCCTGAGTGTCTCCATTTAGACAAGTTCTAAGTAATTTAGGTCTACATCCTGCAGCATTTCAGTTCACAAAACTCCCACTAAAGTGAGTGAGAGGAATGCAATTATGGCAAATTTGATGGAGTATGGAAGATGTAAATACACACTTTTACTTTTTGTTTTAGTTTCACAGTAATGGAATGTTATTTATTCATTTAATAGATTTATGTTTTTGTGCCTGGAAAAAGGTACATGAAAAGACGTCTATTTGTGAAGCTAACTCAACCCTCCACCCCCATTAAAACTTAATTTTACTTAATGTCTAGAATTAGTTATGGAGAGAACAGAAGTAAAGGCTGAGCGTAACTGCTCTGAAAGCAACTAACTCAGTTCTCACACTGAAATTTGGGGGATTCACAAAAGTGAAAAATTAGGTACACCCACGGTGTCCTTCAACCACAGGTGGATTCTTTAACATTAACGTAAAAACCTTGATCTAACAGGACTAGGAAGGGTATGGAACCACTTATTGTATGCTGCTACAGATACTCCTATCGATACTCTCTCCAGTGCATAAGAATATTTCACAAACTATTAGCAGGGGCTGAAAAATCCCCTCACACTTGCAGGAAACCCCCTCCCCCCATCCTCACAAGTCAATATCCTGTACAGAAAGCTTTTTTAACCTCAACACATCAAATTTATTAAAAAGCAATTGGTAGATTTGCACTATAATAGAGAGTTATGATCAGCCTGTAACTTGTCTTGTCTGCCATCATCTAGCAGAACACCTGAGAAAAATCTTCTGTAATGGTGTACACTCATAGCAGGATTCTGTTGTCTCTTCCATGTCCCCTCAAGGAATTATTGTAGAGGCAAGAGGAACTGGACAATTTGCAGTAGGTGTTACGCTTGGTAGTACTAGTAGCAGCAGGAGTGCCATGAATATGGAAATGAGAAGCTAACAAGAAGAAGAGGCGTTTACAGAAAAGCACCTTGCTTGGCTTTCCATAACAGAAAATAGTTTTAAAATATTCAGCAGTGAAGCAAATGGGTAGAGTATTATGGTCACACCTTATGGTCACCATCTGTGGTGCGGAATGTTTTCAACCTTGACAAAGCAGATTTGTCGAAGAATATTACTTCTCTTTGAAATAAGAGAATTAGCTGTAGCAAAACTGGAACCCATGTTGGCACATCTACACTCAGGCACCCTCTGGAAAGCAGTGTATCATTGCAATAAGCATTTGGTTGCTAACCTGTAAAAAAACTGCAGCTGTATAACTACTAAGCAACACCAAAAGCTTCCTTCCTCCTCCAGTAAACTTTTAAAAGATGAAGAAGAGCTGTTATAAAAGCCAATGAGAAAGAAGGAACATGCAGCAGGTGGTAACATCTGTGCTCATTAATTCTCTCCAAAGCAATCTGCTCCTTAATGTTCTCAGTGAGGAGAAAAAACAAGAATCTGAGAGTGACAGAGTTATGGGAGTGGGTGGAGTAAAGCAAGGGAAGAGACTCCTACTCAAATACTCAGCCCGTTGTGGAAGAGGATCTTAGTGCCAGTGAATTATTATTTCCCTCTCTTTCTCAGTATAACTTCCGTGGGAGAATTCCTCCAAAGTCTTACTGGCTCGCAAGCATAAAATCAACACATGTTTTAGATATATATACATAATCATGTTTTGTGTCGTTGGGATGGGAGAGAGATATTGGAGGGGGAAGTAAGAGACCACAGAAATATTACAACACAGGATGGTGTTCTCCTGCTATTTTATAGTGTGTCCATTTACAAAATTTCATTGACTTTAAGTTCACAAGACTAGTGCATTTTTATAGTTTTTTTAAACAATGAATAATTCAAAATGAAAAATTCACCCAGTAAAACTGGCCTTTTTTCTGAAGCAAACTGTAATTTCCTCAAAATGATTCATTACTGAAGTTTATTTGAAAATTGTCTTCCTCCATAGATTGATGGCAAACAGTCTACTGTATTTTAGATTCATTATTCAAGATCTGGACTGTGTTGCCTAGTTGTGATTCAACATATAAATCAGATGGTAGTTGTTTCCATTCTATGACTGAATAAAATTTGCAAGCATGTCAGGCATAAATACTCACACAGGTGAAATTAGAATTTGGCTCCTGTAATATTCTCCTATGCAGATTTGAAATTTGCTCATTGCAGATGTTCAGGCCAATTAAAGGTGATCTGTGTTTGGCTTCTGCAAGTACAGAGCATTCAAAAGGGTTGAAGCAAATTCATTTACAAATTCAAACTAATATTCTTTGTGATAGAAATGTAGCCGTGTTAGTCTGGTGTAGCTGAAACAAAATACAGGACTATGTAGCACTTTAAAGACTAACAAGATGGTTTATTAGATGATGAGCTTTCGTGGGCCAGACCCACTTCCTCAGATCAAATAGGCCAAATAATGGTGTCAGCATCTGGCAGCTTTGTCCACATATTCACTCTGCTGACACCATTATTGGGCCTAACCAAGTGAGTTATAAGATCAAGAATACATATTCCTGTGCATCCAGAAATATAATTTATGCTATCATGTGCCGAAAGTGTCCGTCTGCTATGTTCATTGCTATGTACATTGGACAAACGTCTCAGACACTTCGCCAAAGAATCAATGCCCACAAAACAGACATTAGACAGGATCACAAAGAAAAAACAGTTTCTTGCCATTTCAACCATAAAGGACACTGTCTCAATGACCTAATCACATGCATCCTACTCCAGAAGACTTTCAAATATGCACTTGAAAGGGAATCCTCTGAACTGGCATTCATGCTAAAATTCGACACTCTCCGCGGGGGGCTGAACAAAGACCCCAACTACCTTACCCATTACAAAGATAGCTTCCCCAATTATCACTTCTAATACCATTAGCTCACAGACATCCACCTTTCCCCACCTCTAATATCATTAACTCACAGACATTTACCTTCTTCCCCTCCCCCGCCTGCATCCCCCTTCTGTTCTGAAATGTGATTTGTCCTTTTCATATGTGTTCACTTTTTTTTAATTGTATCCTTTGGTATATATGGTTGTGACTATTTTCTTCCACTATTTGATCTGAGGAAGTGGGTCTGGCCCACGAAAGCTCATCATCTAATAAACCATCTTGTTAGTCTTTAAAGTGCTACATAGTCCTGCATTTTGTTAATATTCTTTGGAAATTGGTGATATTTGCCCAGATCTCATATATTTTTTAAAGCCATCTTACTTACTTGGGACAAGACTGTCCCTTGCCCAATATGCTCTGCAAGATTAACAAAGAGACAATGAGCAACCCAAATCACCAATCAGTATGATGGCAAATGGCAGGCTCCATGGAGCCATTACACATACCCAGACAAGTGGGCAGGGAACAAATGAAGAAGGAGGCTCCCCATCTGTGTGCTTTTATTCAGATGGTAATATAGGTCTTGACTAGTTCCTTACTTTCAATCAGTTCTAATATTTTAATATTTGTACAATCATTGTAAAATTCATACACCAATCTGGATAGGGTCTTCAGGACTTTTGGTTCATTCCCTGGCTTTGCTTCTAAAGTTCTCGCGTGACATTGTGCAAGTCATTTTGTCGTGCTACACTTCAGTTTGCTATATGTAAAATGGGATGTTAATTTTCTTAGCTCAAAGTTATGATATGAGGATTAATATATAACTCTCTGGAGGATGCTCAGATGCTGTGGCTTTGAAGGCTACACAAGTATCTAAATAAAGATATTACCCATACATTTTCTTGTCTTGTTTCTTCTGATGGAATTATGGCACTTTATTTCTTCTGACACAACCCTCATTTTCACTTTTAATTTTATTTTTGACGTTTGAAATTCTTTTGAAATGCACTGTCAATTATTACAGTAGTTAGCTTCAAATTTTTTACCTGACTTATGTCTAGCACTTAGTTGTTTCTTGATTCACAAGTTTCCTTTCCTCTACCCTAGATAGGTTTTTAAAAACATCTATATGAGATGGTATCTCTGTGTGTTCTTTAGCACAGATAACCAGCCTTATTGTACTAATTAGAACATAACTAATGTATGTATACATAAGTATTTAATTTTCAATATTGCTATAAAGTGCAATGCACTTTAGTGACACATGAGGTTCTTCATTCTGAGTTATGTATCTTTTTAGGTAAAGACAATGGTAAAGACATATAATGGCATTGTTTGCCTGCAAAAGCCACAAGAAAGGGCATTGCCCTCATGATCAACACTGTGCTTTTAAAATGTGTGACAATGACTCAGAAAGAGGAACACAACAAAATCTGCAAAAAGAAGCAGTTTTGTCACAACGTGAGACTCATTTCTTCAACAGCTGTAGCCTCAGTTTCCTGATTCAGCATTTTTATGGCTATAATTTATCATGACAAAACATGGAATACATTAATTTGGGTCTAAAATGCAGGACAGTTGAGAGGCCAAAGAAGGATATTTTAGCAGGTCTGCAGTAATGGCTGTTGTTAGTAATGGAGAAAGATATTATCTAGAATGGGTTACCTATGGAGGTGGTGGAATCTCCATTCTTTAGAGGTTTTTAAGGCCAGGCTTAACAGAACACTGGATGAACTGATTTAGTTGGGACTTGTACTGCTTTGAGCAGGGGGTTAGACTAAATCCCTTCTGAGGTCTCTTCCAACCCTAATCTTCTATGATTATATGTTGTTTGAATGGGCATTAAGGTCACTGAGATCTTATCATGAACCTCAAAAAGATTTTAACATTGTAGGAAATAAGGTGTGATGTTCACTCAGGACTTCACCCACGCTGTGTCTAGAGTGCATCCCTTTTCCGTAAAAGGGATGTGAAGTAGACACATAGCAGTTGCAAATGAAGCGGGGATTTAAATCCCCCCCGCTTCATTTGCATAAACATGGCTTACGCTTTTTTCTGGCTTGGAGCGTTGCAGGAAAAAAAGCGCCAGTCTAGACGTGGATCTATCGGAAAATAAAGCCTTTTCCGAAAAATCCCTTATTCCTTATTTTAAGAGGAATAAGGGATCTTTCAGAAAAGGCTTTATTTTACAAAAGATCCGCGTCTAGACTGGTGCATTTTTCCGGCAACGCTCCGAGCCTGAAAAAAGTGGCAGCCATGTTTATGCAAATGAAGCGGAGGGGATTTAAATCCCCGCTTCATTTGCAACTGCTATGTGTCTAATTTGCATCCCTTTTACGGAAAAGGGATGCACTCTAGACACAGCCCCAGTGTTTGCAAAGCAAACTCAGAGCCTAGGACAACATTTCAAAAGAAAAATCAGAATAAAAGAGACAAATATAAATTAAATATCATAACTTAAAGTCTCCCAGACATGAAACCTGATTACCCAGATTTCACAGACAGTTTCAGTTAAGTCTGTTTCTCATTTTTATTTATCTCTATTTAATACTGATAAATAATATTTCATTACAATTCCCTATGTTTTTAATATTTCAATAAAGGTACAGCTAGGTTTAAAAACAATCCTTGTGATACCAGATAATTAAAAAGTAAAGAAAAGTCCTATTTTGTGTTGATTGTCTTCTGCACTTCACTCAGCATAGGTAATAAAAATAGAGTGGTTCGTTTCTGCTTTGTGCTCCATAGGGGCAACTGAGTTAACCCTACTGGGAAGTCTCTCACCTCCCAGGAACTGACGAAATTCAAATATTCGTCACCACTGAGCAACTTGAGTATGGTGCTGCCAAGTCATTTGCTGCAGCTTCAGGAATTGAGTGAGTTTCCAGCAGGGATAATTCAGTATTGCCCCTCCTCCTGGGCTGTCTGTACATGGCCCTAGTGTCTTAGGGTACGTCTAGACTACATGGCTCCGTCGCGTCTAGACGTACCCTTAAGAGTATGTCTACATTACAGCATTAATTTGAGTTAACTTAATTCAAAATAGTTAATTTGAATTAAGCTAATTTGAATTACCACATCTACACAGAAAATGCATTTCGAAATAGCTGAGTAGACTCTGAATTGGAGTGAAGGCTGCCCAGAACCAGTTCCGGCAGGGCACCAGGTCAGGACCTCCCGTGTGTGGCTGCTGCCTGCGGCTATCTGAGGTTCATGCTTAAAGGGACCCTACCCCCCATCCTGGACAACCTGTTCTCAGGTATCTCTGCTTGCTTTTCTTCCTCACTGAGGGTATGTCTACACTACAACACTAATTCGAACTAACTTCGTTCGAATTAGTTAATTCGAACTAAGCTAATTCGAATTAGCGCATCTAGACTTAAAAACTAGTTCGAATTAGCGTTTTGCTAATTCGAATTAGCATGTCCACACTGAGTGGACCCTGAACTGAGGTTAAGGATGGCCGGAAGCAGTGCCGGCTGGGCATCAGATTAGGACTTAGAGTGTGGAGCTGCTGCCTCAGGCTAGCCGAGGGCTGTGCTTAAAGGGACCCGACCACCACCCTGGACAGACAGTTCTCAAGGGTTCCCCGCTTGCAAAGCAGCCCTGGCTTGGAGTGCCCTGAGTGCCCACACTCGGCACATCACAGCACTCGACCATCAGCCCAGCTGCACTTGCTGCAGGCTGCCATCTGGAGGGGGGTCAATCAAGGGGCTTCAGGAGAGTTTCCATCCCGAGGAGCCCGCAGAGCCAGCCCAGTCCTCCCCATCAGGGGCTCGTACCCCATTCCTCCCTCACCTCCTTCCACTTACCCCTCTCTACCCCCCTTCTTGATGTACAAAATAAAGGACAATTGTGTTCAAAAATAGAAACTCTCTTTATTGAACAAAACTCGGGGAGACTGGGAAAAGAAGGTGGGAGAGGGGAAGAGAGAGGGTGGGAGGGGGAGGGCAACTAAAATGATCAGGGGTTTGGAAAAGGTCCCATATGAAGAGAGGCTAAAGAGACTGGGACTTCTCAGCTTAGAAAAGAGGAGACCGAGGGGGGCTATGATAGAGGTCTATAAAAGCATGAGTGGTGTGGAGAGGGTGCATAAAGAAAAGTTCTTCATTAGTTCCCATAATAGAAGGACTAAAGGACACCAAATGAAATGAATGGGTAGCAGGCTTCAAACTAACAACAGAAAGTTCTTCTTCACAAAGCAAAGAGTCAACCTGTGGAACTCCTTGCTGCAGGAGGCTGTGAAGGCTAGAACTAGAACAGAGTTTAAAGAGAAGTGAGATAAAGTCATGGAGGTTGGGTTCTTGGAGTGGTATTAGCCAGGGGGTAGAAATGGTGTTCCTGGCCTCTGTTTGTGGAAGGCTTGAGATGGATGGCACGAGACAAATGGCTTGGTCATTGTCTTCGGTCCATCCCCTCCAGGGTACCTAGTGTTGGCCGCTGTTGGCAGACTGGCTACTGGGCTAGATGGACCTTTGGTCTGACCCAGTACGGCCATTCTAAGCTCAGGGCTCAGGATCGGGAGTCTCAGTGGACCACATTGATTTTCATGCCAACCTGCTCCTGGGTGGCCAGGCTGGCAGCTATCCTGCCCTAGACGGCCGCTTTCCTGTGCCTAGTGCGGAGGTCGTGGATGAGGTCCACGATCTCCGCACTAGACCAGGCAGTCGCCCGCCTCTTGCAGACCTGGGCAGGCTCCCAGGAGCCGCCAGCCTGGTCCCGGGAAGAGGCGGAAGGCTGGGTGGCAGCGGGTGGCCGTCTCGAACCATGCCAGGTGCAGGGTCTGCTGGCTGGGTGCTGGCAGGCTTGCACCTGGCACAGGCACCTTAGCCAGCCTGTGCCCCTTTAAGGGCTCCGGGGCCAGGAGGGGGGCAGAAGAGTTTCCCTGGTGGTGCCCAGAGTGGCCACCAGGGAAAGCTGGGGAGGGCTAGCCTCCCACTAGTTTGAATTAAGTGGCTACACAGCCCTTAATTCGAACTACTTAATTTGAACTAGGCGTTAGTCCTCGTAGAATGAGGTTTACCTAGTGCGAATTAAGCGCTCCGCTAGTTCAAATTAAGTTCGAACTAGCGGTTTGCATGTGTAGTGCCTATCAAAGTTAATTCGAACTAACAACTGTTAGTTCGAATTAACTTTGTAGTGTAGACATACCCTAAGGGACAGCAAAGCATTTGTGTCTCGGAGTCCCTCACTCGGGACACCCTACCACTCTGCAACATGGTGACAGAGCTGCCCCTGGGCACTCTGGTGCATCTTATGGATGCGTTGCCATCAGCCTGGCTGCACTTTCTGCAGGCTGCTATCCAGGAGGTCCATCGGGGGGCTGTCAGTATCCAGAGGGCCCTGCGGGAGAGCTTCCACCCCGAGGAGCACTAACAGTCTCCGTCGTCTGCCCCACTGGGGGCTTGTGCCTCATTCCTCCCTCACGTCCTTCCACTTACCCCTCCCTAACCCTGCTTCCTAATGTCAAATAAAATACATGCATTTTCTAAAATATAAACTCTCTTTATTTAATACAACGGGGGGGGGAGGGGAGGATGAACCTCTGTGGAGATTGGGGAAAGGAGGCAGGAGAGGGCAGGAGAGAGGGTGGAGAGGGGAGCTGGAAAACTGGGAGGAGGGAGCTGGAAGGGGGAAGCAGGGGGAAGAAGGGGGAGGGGAAGCTCAGGGCTCAGGGGTGGGGGTCTCACTGGGCCACATGTCTCCCAGTACTGCGTGGACGGGGGCCTCGGTGTCCCCTGGGGGATGGGGAGGAGGGTGTGGATGTTGAGGTGGGGGGTGTGGAGGTTGAGGAGGGAGAGGTGGGAGAGGGAGAAGGAGTGGGAGGAGGAACGGTAGCTGGGAGGGCAGCAGGTGCAGGAGTGGCACGAGGCAGCAAGCTATGCACCAGAGTCTGCAGATGGGCATAGATGGCATGACCCTGGGCAAGCAGCTCCCGCCAGAACTCCCGTTCTTCCTGCGCCTGCTGTTCCATGATGCAGGTCTGGGCTCGCAGGGCCACCAGGTGCCACTCGTGATACCCCTGCAGTGTTGCGTTGGTCCTGCAGAGCCCTTGGGTGCGGGAGCATGTCCCAGGAGGGGTGGTGCATCCTGCACGTGCAGCTGGTGCAGCTGTGGAGAAAGAAGAGAAGTGGTCAGTTCTCCCTGGAGACACAGTGAATGAAGCCCAGCCTACCCTCTGCAAGGTGAGGATGACCATGCTCTGCACCGTCATAGCTGTTGTGCTTGCCCAGAGGCCATGTTTGGAATGACCAGCTATCCCTGGGAGTGGGAGGTGCCCCGAGACCGCACCCAGGCCCCTGTGCCATGTATAGTGTGGCAGAGGTGGGGGGAGATGTCCCCTGCCTCTGTGTAAAGGGGGTCCCCTGCTGTGTCCCGCCCCAGGGTCAGGAGCGCATCAGGTCTCTTCACACACGCGTGTGCCTATCAGGCCACGGCCCCTGGGTGTCACACAGCTGGAGCCACCTACCCAAGGGTGGCATGGCACATGCTCACACGTGCACAGGTTGCTGCATGATGTGTGGTAGGCAAGGCCCATGCGCGCAGTCCCTGGTCTCCCTCCCTGCCCCTACCCCCCGGGTAGGGGACGGTGATGGCACTTACCTGATGTGGCCTCCCCGGACAACCCTGCTGACTCCGGTGCTGGGACAGCTTGGGGGTCCTGCCAGCGTGGCACCCTCCGCGATGGCTCCTCTGCCGCGCCCAGGTCAGGGCCCTCCAGTCCCGGCTCACTGCCCCCCAGGGTGTCATGGACCGTCCCGCCCCCCAGGATGCAGTCGAGGGCGGGGAAGCAGAGGCAGGTGTCAGCCCCTGCTGCGGCACTGCCTCTGGTGGCCCTGGCGTATGCCTGCCGCAGCTCCCTTACTTTGAGGTGCACCTGCTTCTGGGTGTGCCTGTGGCCCTTTCTGGCCATGGTGGCCGCTATGTGGCCGTAGACAGCCACGTTCCTCTGTCTAGTGCAGAGATCATGGACATTGGGGGCCTCCCCCCAACCCTCAAGGAGGTTCATGATCTCCGCACTAGTCCACGAGGGCGCGTGCCATCCAAGGCCCCGGGCTGGCCCCAGGTGCTGGGGGACTGGGCAGGGGACAGGCTGGCTGCCACTGGATGGTATTGTGTGGCCACAGGGTGAGGGGCTGCGGCTGCTGGCAGGCCTGGCTCTGGCACGTGGTGTGTCACCAGAGTCTACCCCTTTAAGGGCTCCGGGCCTGGGGAGAGGAGAAGAGTTTTCCTGATTTGGCCCAGAGTGGCCACCAGGGGAAACCAGGAAGGGCTGTAGACCAGCCAATTCGAATTAAGTGTCTACACTGCACTTATTTTAAATGAGCTATTTCGAATTTGGCGTTACTCCTCATACAATGAGGTTTACCAAATTCGAATTAAATGCTCAGCTATTTTGAATTAAATTCAAAATAGCGGTTTGCATGTATAGACACTATTGAAGTTAATTCGAAATAACTCCTGTTATTTCGAATTAACTTTGCAGTGTAGACATACCCTTAGGGAATGAGGAAAGAGGAGGAGGTCAGTGTTGATATCCAATCCTTCTGAGGTGGAATTAATTCCTGAAAATGGGGAGGAATGGTGCTTGTAGATTCCACCAATAAGTTCTTCACTCCTGTTGTTAGGCAGCAAGTGCTAACATACTCCTTTGGAGTGCATCTACACAGCACAGTTATTTCAAAATAACAGCCATTATTTCAAAATAACAATGCGAGCATATACACAGCAATTCTGTGATTTCAAAATAATTTCAAAATAGCGGATGGCTTATTTTGAAATCTGCAATCTTTATTCTATGATGAATAACGCTTATTCCAAAATAGATATTTTGGAATAGCAGTAGTGCAGATGCTCCGCTGCTGCTGTTTTGAAATAGCTCCTCCCTAGGGCCATTCACAGTAATTAGTCCCCAGTACCTCCTGGGGCTCTAAACTGGGGTAACACGTTCCCTTGATTGCCTCTGATTAGCCTCAGGTTCAGCCTTCCCCTGTGTGACTCAGAAGGGGGCAGGCCTGACCTAGGCAAGCAGGCTTTAAAAAGCCAGAGCAGAGCGACCAGGGAGCGAAGCGGACAGGGGAGTTGAAGAGGGAGTGACTGATGGTGATGGTGATGGTGATGGTGATGAAGATCCGAAGCGCTTGTGCCCATACTTCTCCTGTCTCCTCCACCTGTGCCTGTATCCAGACAGAGAACCTGAGCATGGATGCCTCTACCCAGGTCCTGGTGTGGTGTTGCAGTATTTGTGGCTTGCAATTCCCACTGACTGATATCCAGGCTGGGGGAGACAACCGCTGTGAAAGGTGCCTGCTGGTGGAATCTCTCAGGCAGCAGGTGGGAGAGCTACAGGAGGAGGTGGCCAGGCTGAGGAGCATTCGAGGCCATAAGGAATTCCTGGACAGTATTCCTGTGGAGTCCACTGAGGTCACTGTCCTAGGATGTGGGACTGTTGACCAGCCACTTATGGAGGAGGCGGTGGTGCAGGGTGAGCACTCGCAGCTGGTTACTTCCGGCAGCAGGCAGTGTTCCACCCCTGCTCCTAACCCTCCCACTGTGTTGTTACATAACCGTTACACTTTACTTTCTGCAGGAGACAAGGAGTCACCCCCCACAGTGGAGGAGACCAGGCCTTGCACCACCAGGTTGAGCAGTCTCCTGCCACCACTGCGAGGAAGAAACGTAGGGTAGTGGAGGTTGGAGACTCTCTTCTGAGGGGAACGGAGGCGCCCATCTGTCGCCCTGACAGTTCATCTCGAGAGGTATGCTGTCTGCCAGGGGCCCGTATCCGAGATGTTACGGAGGCATTGTCGAGGATTATCCAGCCCTCTGACTACTACACCATGCTACTTATGCATGTGGGCACAAATGATACTGCCAGGTGTGACACTGAGCGGCTCAAGCGTGACTACAGGGCATTGGGAGTACGGGTGAGGGAGTTTGGGACACAGGTGGTATTCTCTTCGATCCTTCCTGTCAAAGGTAGGGGCCCGGGCAGAGAGAGGTGCATCCTGGAGGTGAATGCCTGGCTGCAAAGATGGTGTCGCCAGGAGGGCTTCGGCTTCCTTGACCACGGGGTGCTCTTCCAGGAAGGACTGCTTGGCGGAGATGGAGTTCACCTTTCCAGGAGCGGGAAGGCCTTGTTTGGACACAGACTGGCTAACCTTGTGAGGAGGGCTTTAAATTAGGTTCGACGGGGACAGGTGAGCAAAGCCCACAGGTAAGTGCTGAATGTGTGGGACTGGGAGATGGGTTGGAAATGGGGGGGACTATGGCCTATAATGGCAAGGAGAAAGGAGGGTCAGGGCACAACAGGGAGGCAAGATCAAATCAGTATCTTAGATGCCTATATACAAATGCGAGAAGTATGGGTAATAAGCAAGAAGAACTGGAATTGCTAACAAATAAATACAACTATGATATCATTGGTATTACAGAAACCTGGTGGGATGGGACGCATGATTGGAATGTTGGTATGGAAGGGTACGGCTTGCTCAGGAAGGACAGACAGGGAAAAAAGGGAGGAGGGGTTGCCTTGTATATTAAAAATGTACACACTTGGACTGAAGTGGAGATGAACGTAGGAGATAGCTGTGTAGAGAGTCTCTGGGTTAAGCTAAAAGGGGTAAAAAATGAGGGTGATGTCATGCTAGGAGTCTACTACTGGCCACCTAGCCAGGTGGAAGAGGTGGATGAGGCCTTTTTTAAACAATTAACAAAACTATTCAAAGCCCAAGATTTGGTGGTGATGGGGGACTTCAACTATCCAGACATATGTTGGGAAACTAACACAGCGGGGCACAGGCTATCCAATAAGTTTCTGGACTGCATTGGAGACAACTTTCTGTTTCAGAAGGTTGAAAAAGCTACCAGAGGAGAAGCTGTTCTGGATTTGGTTTTAACAAATAGGGAGGAACTAGTTGAGAACTTGAAAGTGGAAGACAGTATAGGGGACAGTGATCATGAAATAATAGAGTTCATGATCTTAGGCTGTGTCCAGACTCATGGGTTTTTTCGAAAAAAGTAGCCTTTTTTCGAAAAAACCTCACCTGCGTCTAGACTGCAGCCGCGTTCTTTCGAAATTAAATCGAAAGAATGCGACTTTTCTTTCGATGGCGGTAAACCTCAATTTACGAGGAAGAACGCCTTCTTTCAAAAGTTCCTCTTTCGAAAGAAGGCGTTCTTGAATGTAAATAGGGCTTCTTCGAAAGAGAGCATCCAGACTCACTGGATGCTTTCTTTCGAAAAAGCAAGCTGCTTTTTCAAAAGTTCAACGTGCAGTCTAGATGCTCTCTTTCGAAAGAGGCTTGCAGTCTAGACATAGCCTTAAGGAAAGGTAGAAGGGAGACCAGCACAATTGAGGTAATGGATTTCAGGAAGGCAGATTTTGATAAGCTCAGAGAACTTGTAGTAAGGTCCCAGGGGGTATGTCTACACTACCCCGCTAGTTTGAACTAGCGGGGTAATGTACGCATACCGAACTTGCTAATGAAGCCCGGGATTTGAATTTAGTAGTGTAGACATACCCAGGGGAAGCAAGACTGAAGGGAAAAACAACTGAGGAGAGTTGGAAGTATTTCAAAGGGACGTTGTTAAGGGCCCAAAAGCAAACAATTCCGCTGTGTAGGAAAGATAGAAAATATGGCAAAAGACCAGCTTGGCTTAACAAGGAGATCTTGCATGATCTCAAAATAAAAAAGGAGTCATATAAAAAATGGAAACTAGGACAAATAACAAAGGATGAATATAGGCAAGCAACACGGGAATGCAGGGGCAAGATTAGAAAGGCAAAAGCACAAAATGAGATCAAACTAGCTACAGGCATAAAGGGAAACAAGAAGACCTTTTATAAATACATTAAAAGCAACAGGAAGACCAAGGACAGTAGGCCCACTGGTTAGTGAGGAGGGAGAAGCAGTAACAGGAAATTTGGAAATGGCGGAGATGCTCAATGATTTCTTTGTTTCGGTCTTCACCGAGAAGTCTGGAGGTGTGCCTAACGTAGTGAATACAAGCAGAGAGAGGGTAAGTTTAGAAGACAGGATACACAAAGAACAAGTTAAAAATCACTTAGGAAATTTAGATGTCAGCAAGTCACCAGGTCCTGAGGAAATGCATCCCAGGATACTCAAGGAGCTGATAGAGGAGGTATCTGAGCCTTTAGCTATGATCTTTGAAAAATCATGGAAGACAGGGGAGATTCCAGAAGACTGGAAAAGGGCAAATATTGTGCCCATCTATAAAAAGGGGAATAAGAACAACCCAGGAAACTACAGACCGGTCAGTTTAACGTCTGTCCCAGGGAAGATAATGGAGCAGGTAATTAAGGAAATCATATGCAAACACTTGGAAGGTAATAAAGTGATAGGGAATAGCCAGCATGGGTTTGTGAAGAACAAGTCATGCCAAACTAATCTGATAGCTTTCTTTGATAGGATAACGAGCCTTGTGGATAAGGGAGAAGCGGTGGATGTCATATACCTAGACTTTAGTAAGGCATTTGATACGGTCTCGCATGATATTCTTATTGATAAACTAGGCAAATATAACTTAGATAGGGCCACGATAAGGTGGGTGCATAATTGGCTGGATAACCGTAGTCAGAGAGTTGTTGTTAATGGTGCTAAATCCTGCTGGAAAGGGATAACAAGTGGAGTTCCACAAGGGTCTGTTTTGGGACCCGTACTGTTCAGTATCTTCATCAATGATGTAGATATTGGGATAGTGAGTACGCTTATTAAGTTTGCAGATGATACCAAACTGGGTGGGGTTGCAACTTCTTTGGAGGATAGGGACATAATTCAAAATGACCTTAGCAAGTTAGAGAAATGGTCAGAGGTAAACAGGATGAGGTTTAATAAAGAGAAATGCAAAGTGCTCCACTTAGGAAGGAACAATCAGTTCCATACATACAAGATGGGAAGCGACTGTCTAGGAAGGAGCATGGCGGAAAGGGATCTAGGGGTCATAGTGGACCACAAGTTGAATATGAGTCAACAGTGTGATGCTGTTGCAAAAAAAGCAAATACGATTCTAGGTTGTATCAACAGTTGTGTTGTAAGCAAAACTCGTGAAGTCATTCTGCCGCTCTACTCTGCACTAGTTAGGCCTCAGCTGGAGTACTGTGTCCAGTTCTGGGCGCCACATTTCAAGAAAGATGTGGAGAAATTGGAAAGGGTACAGAGAAGAGCGACAAGAATGATTAAAGGTTTAGAGAACATGACCTATGAAGCCAGGCTTCATGAACTGGGCTTGTTTAGTTTGGAAAAAAGAAGATTAAGGGGGGACATGATAGCGGTTTTCAAATATCTAAAAGGGTGTCACAAGGAGGAAGGAGAAAATTTGTTCCTCTTGGTTTCTGAGGACAGGACAAGGAGTAATGGGCTTAAAGTGCAGCAGGGGAGGTTTAGATTGGACATTAGGAAAAAATTCCTAACTGTCAGGGTGGTCAAATATTGGAATAAATTGCCAAGGGAGGTGGTGGAATCTCCCTCTCTGGAGATAATTAAGAACAGGTTAGATAGACATCTGTCAGGAATGGTGTAGACGGAGCTTGGTCCTGCCTTGAGGGCGGGGGGCTGGACTCAATGACCTCTCGAGGTCCCTTCCAGTCCTATTATTCTATGATTCTATGATTAGGGAAACCTGCCTCAGACTAATTTTGAGGCTTTCCTGTAGTGTGAACATGCTATTTCAAAATAAGCTATTTCAGAAAAAAAATCCAAAATAGCTTATTCCAAAATAAGCGTGCTGTGTAGACGTACCCTCGATCTACTTGCATTTGTCTTCCCCCCCAGGTCTGAGGAGTAGCATGTGGGAAGGCAATGAGTGTGATGGAGGAGACATGGGGCTTAAATGTGATACAAGGCTTGTAAATGAGACTCATAGGTTGTCCTCCTGCCATTAGACAGAGGTAGTTTCGCAGCTATGCCCCAGTCTTCTCCCCAATGCAAGACCCAGCACTCTCCATCTTTACCTTGGGCATATTTGCACAACAATTCATACCTGAGCCCTGCAGGTTCAATATAGAGAGAAACATCTTAAAGAAAAATTAAATATGCTTCATTTTGTTGCACCCTGTTTCTCAGTCAAGTCCTTTTTTTTAATTTCAAAACATAGCATAGCCTAGGTAAAGACTTTGGAACTGACTTGTGACATACTATCAGCACTTTTATTTAAGCAGGAGGGAAATTTTAGACTATTAATACTAGCTGGGAAGCTGCTGTATGGAGATAGGTGTGGTACAGTTTCATACTGCTGCATCATCTTTGTTGGGCTCTGAATAGTTTAGATAGTGGCAGACAATGCTGGTGGTATTAATCAGGAAACCATTTCCAGATGCCTCACACAAATTCCAGAGGCCATGACGATGTATCAAATTATCTTAATTTTCCTCTCAGGCCACAGCTAAAAGGGACTGACTTGGTCTGCACTATGGTGAGATTCCCCTATGCCTGACAAACTTAATGATTGCAAGTATCCTGTAGTTCAATCATGATAAATTGAACATTTGTATAGCTCCATCCCAGATGATCCCAATGTGCTTTACAATCTACTATATATTTGAGAGCGTGTGTCTGTCTGTGCATGAGTCCATCTGTTTGTTCAAGAATTTCTCCTAAATTATAAGAGCTAGAACCACCCAATTCAGTATACCGCTTCCTCTTATCATAACTTAAAGCAAGGTAAAGTTTGATTGTGCCACGAAAACAGGATATGCTTAGAATGGGATTGCTTCTCATAAAACCATACAGAAGAGAGACAGAATCACCAGGCAGTTGTGAAAGAGGCTGGCTAGTGGCACCCCCTGTCTGGGACTGCTGCAGCCCAGAGGCTCCCACCCTCCAGGCACCTTCTAGGGAGGATGGAGGACGGCTGAGGCTCACTCTCTCCCCCATTAATATGGGGATGCATAAAACCATTCACAAAAGGCATAGGATCAGCAGAAGCAGATGAAAAGATCTGCCTGGGGATTTCCCCCATCTAGGACTGCCTCAGGTCTGAGCTTCAGGTGCCTTTTAGGGAGAGTGGGAGGGGGTAGCTGAACAGGGATGTTGCTGGCAATGTCAGGGAGCCAAGAAATGTACTCAGTTTGCTTCATTCCTCACTTTGTCTGGGGAGCACAGCAGGAAAATGAACAGTGCCCTGCCTCAGCCAGGGGACATGCATTCCTCCTTTGACTACGCCTGCTGGAACTGAAGCAGCCATGAAGAGGTGCTCCTCACCTGGACCCAAGCTGCTGCAGCAAGAGAAGGCTGGGGTAATTCTTTCTCTCTGGGGCAGCCTGCACATTGAACCACTAATTCCCAGCCCCACCATTTTAGTTTCCAAAAAAACAAAAAATGAATTGATTTAAGGATCCGAGCAACTCTGGGTAAATCTTCTAGTATAATATATGAGTCACTCCACCAATCACCTAAATACTGAGACCTCTAAAATGAAATATAGAAATTGTCTGAAGGTTCAGTTGCTTAACTGAAGTCAATGCTAATTTTGTTAATTTCAGGAGGAGTAAGGCCAGGCTCTGAGAGTGCATGGCACTACTACAAAATATTGCCAGGACAGGAAATTAGAAAGAATGCGACTGAAATTTCAGGGAAATTTAAGTGAGCTGAATATAATTAACCCCTTTAGAATCTAATAAGGACACCAGGCTTGACACAGCACTTCTGCAAAAAGTGTCGTGGGACTTTTAATAACCACAAATGAGCAGGCCCTTAGTTTTTTCAAGCAGAGTAGTTTCCTTGTGAACCACATATCAGTGCATACATTCAAGATGGACTTGAAAGGATTGAGACACCATCATCACCTCCCACAGCATTTAAATATTTCTTGGATGGCCTTAGTCATGAATTGACCCAGCCCCATGCTTTTTGCTTGGTAAGGTCACATTTATTAGGTTAGGTTAGTTCTCATGCTAGGCCCAGATGCAGGAATTTCTGTGTGGGAGTTGTGCTTTTTTTGTAAACGTGTAAAATAGTCACATAATGAGTATGCATAAGAGAGGTTAATGAAAAATTTGCGTGGAAACAGTGATAGGTAAAATGATTTTGTTATAACATACTAAAAATGTATACAGTAATAAAGGTTTTATAGAAATTACCTTCTGGGATCATGGCGTCGGCGAGTTGCGTGGCTGCCATGGTGCCCCACTCTTCTGGTCGCCTCTGACTGCTGCTGCTCTATCTGTTCAGCCAGGCCAGCACCAGGTGAGTGAGGGAGGGGCTTCCAGCCAGCAGGGCAGGGCTGGGCCGCTTCTCATGGGTGAAGGCACCATTTTCCTGGCCCTGCTGCACTGCCACCATCCCTGCCCACCTATAACCCCACAACACAGTACTGGTCCCAGGCACCACCTCCCACTGCTCCCATTGGCCAATGTGACCAGTGGGGAAAGCCTCCAGGCAGCAGGCCCATGCACTGCTGTTTCCCCAGCCAGAGGAAGGGAAGGGCTTATTTCGTGCTAACCAGATTGCACAGTGAGCCTTGGGGCTTTCTCTTCCCCCCAAGTGGGAAGCTGATGCTGGCACTCCAACCTCATGAGGGGGGAAGGAGGATGAGGCTGGAGTGTCAGCATGGGCTCCCTGCTGCAGGGGGAAAGAGGGCGGGGCTGAACTTGAGCAGCAGACTCACAGTCTAACAGAGCCCCCTCATCCTTACTTGGGGGTCCACAGGGTGGTGAGTTCGCACCCATCACACCTCCCAACACTCACGCCTGCATGCTGCCACCTGAAGTGTGTGGTACTGTGTGGCTGCAAGATAATTTGATTTTCTAAATTGTAATTTGTTCCATAGTGATGAAGTTCAAAAAAGAAACAAGCAAGCAAGTAACTTTAATAGCGTCTATTTTATTTGGGTAATTACTTAAATTTTCATTTCTAGATTAGGACATTGGCTGATGAATCAAGAATATACTTCTTTTAAGAATTTTCTTTTTTATGATGGCTGGCTTAGCAAATAGACTGAATCTCATATGGTGTTCTTGTAGAAGAAATAGATGTCTTCTACACCTCTCCTTAATAATCCCTTTCTTTCCTCCATCTACCCTTCTAAATAAATACGTTGAGCTTACGCCAAAGGAGAATGGACAGGCCTCACATATGGAATTTTTAAGGAACATGCTGCCTGTATTGCTCTCATTTGGCCTTCTGACAATAATTAAAGTAAATTCTTCACAATGTATATTTTATGAGACTTTGCTGCAATCCTCTGGAAATACACAAAGAAAGAAATGAGGAAGAAAAACAACAACAAAAGAAACATCAGAAAGTAGGCATAATTCATATGAAAGAATGGTACACAGATCATTGAGCTAGGTGAATATAGTGAGCTCACACTAAAACAAATTACACATTGCTATCCCAAAATATGCCTTCCCCCTAACACAGTACAAATTGGACTTAAATTAAAAAAAATATTAGCTTCTAGTTTAATGACTCGGCTAGAAAATCCTCCTCTGCTGCACAAATCTTAATGAAAGGGCAGTTGTGATTGATCAAATTGGCTGGAGTCTCTTGAGAAAGGACAACAAGACAGCAGTTAGCGCTACCTGGCTCTCTTTCAGCTCATTGCAATGTGAGAAGCCATTGTTGAACTGGATTTCTAGACTTTTTGGCTTTGATACAGTACATAATAAATAATGCTCTGGCAGTCTGTGTCAGGTTCTTGCATGCTGTCAGTAGTAACTATATGTGTCAGGATTTCAGAGCTGCAATCTACAGTACTATCCAGCTTTTTAGTCAGTTTCTCTACTGTAGAAGTGGATTTGTTTTAGTCTATGACAGCTCACAATATCAGAGAGAAGTGGGCTATCCATAACTGACTGTACCTGCTCAGTTATATTTCTAAATTTGAGAAGTGCTTGCAGAATAATGAGTCTAGAACACTAGAATAACATACACACTATTTTGATGTGAGAAATGAATCCCTGGAATGATGACTGGTCAAGATATTATATGCCATTTAAATTCTCCAATGTCATGACACTGTTTAGTGGACCCCGCCAAGAACCTGTCTTCGGCTATATAGAGATCATAGCAAGGTGTTCCTATGCAGCACCCTAGAACTGCGTCTGTAATCACTATGATTGGGTTAAGATGGGGTGGAGAGCCTTTTTTTGGATTGGGGGCCAATGACCCACAGAAAAATTAGTTAGGGGCCACACACAAGCGAGAAGAACCTCCCTCCCAAACCACTCCCCCCTTCACTGACATGGCCCCTGACTGAGGAGAAAGACACTTCCCACATTCCCCTCACACACCAGAGCCAGGGCGGGAGTAGGGGAGGGGAGCTAATAGATTTTGTGTGCTCTAGTCCTGTGGTGGAGGGGACCCCTGAGCCTCGGGGGCCAGATCCAGGCAAGCCTGGGGCTGCATCCAGTCCTCGGGCCTGAGGTTCTCCACCCCTGGGTTAAGAGCCTGAACGCCGGAAGTCAGCACCATAGTTTGAGGTGACATTTCAGTAAGAGGTGGCAATAAGGTCCCTCCTTTGGCGGGGAGGAGGAGAGAGGTGGTATGTGAAAGACATTTGTCCCATTAGAAGTCCACACAAGCAGATAGAGAAATGGAATCAAAGGACTACTGTGAAAGATATTGTGTGGACAAGTGCTTTACTTGTTATTCATCTAACATACTTTTGATATTTTGTTGATGTCATTATCCAAATTAATGCTGTGTTCCTTTTCCCTTAATAAATATTCTTGTTTTTTACATAAGCTCAGTGCTTGACAATATTGCCTGTTAATGGTTTTCCAAGGAAGGTATTAAGATTTCCCCCCCAGGTTTCTGGGTGGGGGCTTGAGTTGGTGATGCTGATGTCTGTTAATTTTAAGAGCAACACCTAGATATTTGAAGGTGGCTTTTTCTGCTGCCAACAGCACCTAGTAGAAAGGTTTCACATATGTAGCCTTTAAGGCTAAAAGACAGTAATCGACCTTTGACTGATTGCTGTTGAATCTACAAGAATGAAGTTTACTAATAACAATTATACTGCTAAACAGCAGGTGGGACAGTGAGTTGCAGAAATGCAGACTTTTCTCCTTTTTCTTTTTTTATTTTGTACACACGCAAAAGAAGGCCGAGTAGGGCGAACTGAAATGGAACTGTCTGTTTAAATGTTGCACCCTGTGAGTAATGGATGTTTACAAGGGAGCAGATTACAGTTGTTTTTAAAGCCTAAGTAGGCTGTTCACCCATAATATTGTCTTCACAGATTTTTCAGTAATTGGGAATAATAATAATAATAATAATAATAATAATAAATATAGCTTTACCTTGATTCTGAATTAACTTAATAATAACCATGTTCTGTGCTAATAAATTCATCATGTCCCCAAATTATCATGTAAAGCAATACCAACAATAAATGCATAATTCAGTAAAGATGTTCTTGGAACAACTCTACTAGAATTTTAGACAATAAACTGCATAAGATCATTTCCAGGTATGACTAAAATTCCCAGCTGATAAATGTTTAATATAGCACAAAATATCTAAATTTTGATAAGACTCTCAGTCAGAATGTACTAAAAAGCATTGAAGAAAACAGTTTACTGTGTAACATTTTCTTTTTTCTAACACCTGCCATTTAGCTACATTTGAACTTCCCCATTTTCACCAATAATTTCCAGTTTAAGATGACTAATGTAGTTAGTCACAATTCTTAAGAAACACAGTCTCCAATACAGCATTATTACTTCAATATGGCACTTAGTAAACATTTTATTTGAAGAAGTTAGCATAAACAAGGCAACCAAGAAATTACAAACTATTCAGTTTTCTATAATTTCAAAATGACTAATTAAATTATTCTGCAACAATTTCAGTACCTCCGTGGTCCTAATATGTTGCATGTACAATTTTGATTTTTATCATATCATAGCCCACAAAATTATGAGTGGGTTTTTTTGTTTATCAGTCCCTAATTAAAAGGACTGCTATGTTAAGGATGCAAATGATACCTTAAAAACATTTTCGAGAATTTACTTCTTTTACCTATACCCTTTAACTGTGAATTGGTTGCATCTATATATTTACTTCTGTCCTGATTCATCATCCTTTATTTGTTTGTGTTGTGACAGTCCTATTTTAAATGTAAGGCCAAAAACTTCAAAGTATGTTCATAGATTTTAAAGCAGAAAACTATTATATTCTAGTCTAACCCTCCACATAATACAGGTCATATGAATTCACCCAGTAATTCCTGCTAGTGATCAATAACTTATGGTTTAGTTACAGCGTATCTTTTAGGAACACTATACACTCTTAAAGAGAATCTAGCATATTCCTCAGTAAACCATTCTAATGGTTAATTACTCTTACCTTATTTGTACCATATTTCCCATTCGAATTTTTCTAGCTTCAATTTCCAGCTAGTAGATCTTATTATATCTTTACCTTCTAGATTAAGGGGACTTTCAGAATCATATATCTTCTCTCTATGTAATTACTGATTTTATATGCATAAATATGGACAGGAGTGAGGAAATGGAATATAACTGCAAAGGATTTTTTCAAGAGGTGACTTAAGCATGTGTAAGGTTCCTGTGAACATTAGGGAGGCTGAAGCTAACATTTCTATGATGTGGGCATGGACAAAGGATTAGATGCTCAACAGGAAGTTTTAGACTAACTGGGAGGTTATTTAAAAAGTTTTATGTGCTGAAAAGCTAGGCCAATACAGAGAATGATTAAAGTGCTAGGCAACTCTCCAAGTTTATCCTTGATGCCAAGCAAGTGGAGAGGCTGCCCAGATGAAATATCAGAAAGTGTCTGCAAGTGGAGGAAACAAGTAAGTTCAAGAAAACAGAGACAAATGTGTGCTGCTAATGTGAATTGTTCCTAAATCACATACATAGAGAGGTACAAAAAGGAAGAAGAGGCAGGGAACAAAACTTCTGGATGGAAAGAGGATGAGAGATGCTGGTTTTCTTTTTCTCAGCTGATTGACATGCTTCATGGTGACCTGCTGAGAAGATCTCCTCGCTTGTCATATGTCCATATGTATGGGTACATCTCTTAGAGAATGGGTGGTGGGATGGATAACTATTGTGAAATTGTGGAGAGGAGTAAGCAGTGTCTGATTTGCAAGGGCAGACAAAATGGGGCAATTGGCTCCACCAGCAAAATTTAAAATGAATTCACAACCCCATCATGAGATGTTAACTTGCCATGTACACCACATACATCTGAATGTTTACTTTCTTAGCACCAGTCATATGAATTGTGTCAGGGTTCAAGAAGCTAATATCCTGTCAGAGAGGGGTTGTTATCCACTGACCCCATGGTTAATATTACAAAGGGGAAACAGTTCAAGTAAGTCTCAACACAGTAGAGTAATGGGGGTGCAGAAAGGAAAGGAGAGGAATAGGAAGAGGCTACAATTTTCCTACATGGTCATAAGTTTTAAAAAAGCAGGATGAATTGGGGAAACACAAGTTCTTCCTGGGAGACAGTCTGTTGCCGTCTATTTGCACTGGACTTCTTACTCCATCATGGCATGTAGGGTACATCTACACTGCAACACTATTTTGAAATAACTAGCGCTATTCCGAAATAACTTAGGGTATGTCTACACTACCACCCTAGTTCGAACTAGGGTGGTTAATGTAGTCAATCGAAGTTGCAAATGAAGCCCGGGATTTAACTACCGGGGATTTAAAAATGGCGGCGCCCGGCAAGATGCAAATGAAGCCCGGGATATTTAAATCCCGGGCTTCATTTGCAACTTCGATTGACTACATTAACCACCCTAGTTCGAACTAGAGTGGTAGTGTAGACATACCCTTAGTCTGTGTCTACACAGCAGGCAGTTATTTTGAAATAGTTTCAAAGTACTGTCAAGCTGGAGGACTTTTTACTCCAACTCCTGTAACCCTCAGGCTACGTCTAGAGTGGCATGAATTTCTGAAAATGCTTTTAACGGAAAAGTTTTCCATTAAAAGCATTTTCGGAAAAGCACGTCTAGATTGGCAGGAAGCTTTTCCGCAAAAGCACTTTTTGCAGAAAAGCATCCGTGGCCAGTCTAGACGCGGTTTTCCGCAAAAAAGCCCCGATCGCCATTTTCGTGATCGGGGCTTTTTTGCGGAAAACACTGCTGTGCTGTTTACACTGGCCCTTTTGGGCAAAAGTCTTTTGAAAAAAGACATAGTTTTTCCGGAAAATCACTGATGATCTTACATGAAATTGTCAGTGCTTTTCCAGAAATTTCAAACGGAAATTCAAATGATTTTGCGGAAAAACTTGCCAGTCTAGACACAGCCTCATTGTATGAGGAGTAAGGGAAGTCAGAGGAAGAGTGTTCTGTTTCTAAATAAGTGCTATGTAGATGCTCCCTATTTCAAAGTAAGCTATTTCAAAATAAGGTACGCAATTGACCCAGCTCTATTTGCATAGCTTCTTTCGAGTTAAACCCTGCAGTGTAGATATTGGTATTTAGGCAGTGTGCCTACCTCATCTTTATTTTTGTCCTCCAGGACTCTCTCATTATCTCCTGTAGCATTCATAGCATTCAATATCTTCATCTGTCTTGGGACAAACACAAGGAATCTGACCTCCTCTTTGGTGAAGTTTGCATTCCTCTTTTGGGGTGCATCCACACAGCAGGGCTTAACTTGAAATAAGCTATGCAAATTGAGCTACGTCAGTTGTGTAGCTTATTTCAAAATCTCTTATTTTGAAATAAGGAGCATCTACACAGCACTTATTTCAAAATAGAGCATTCTTGCAACGACTTCCCTTACTTCTCATACAATGAAGGTTACAGGAGTTGGAGTAAAAAGTCCTCCAGCTTGACAGTATTTCAATATTATTTCAAAATAACTGCCTGATATGTAGACACAGACTAAGTTATTTCAAAATAACCCTAATTACTGGTGGAGAGTTTCTGAAAGGCAGGCTGCCTCACAAACACCATAAGGAACAGGCAATGACAATGTGGCTGTGTCTAGACTACATGCCTCTGTCGTCAGAGGCATGTAGATTAGACACATAGGCAAAGGTAAATGAAGCCGCAATTTAAATGATCGCGGCTTCATTTACATTTACATGGCTGCTGCGCTGAGCCGACAAACAGCTGATCAGCTGTTTGTCGGCTCAGCGCGCTAGTCTGGACGCTCCCCTGCCAACATCAAAGCCCTTTGTCGGCAGCCCCGTTATTCCTCGTGGGACGAGGTTTACCAGGGCTGCCGACAAAGGGCTTTGATGTCGGCAGGGGAGCGTCCAGACTAGCGCGCTAAGCGGACAAACAGCTGATCAGCTGTTTGTCGGCTCAGCGCGGCAGCCATGTAAATGTAAATGAAGCTGTGATCATTTAAATCGCGGCTTCATTTACCTTTGCCAAAACAACAAATCTACATGGCTCCATAGACAGAACCTGTGATGGCAACTGATGTCAAATTCTGATTTGAATTTGCATATGCTACTGATAATGAAACTGGATAGCATTGTAGTGTAGATGTACCTTGTATACTTACCTATTTTGAGAAACTAGAGGTATCCTGAAATAGCTACCCCGCATCTACACAAGCCGCCTTTTATTTTGAAATATTTTTCTAAATAACGGGTAAGCGATTTCACCATCCTGGTAAACTTCGTTGCACAAGGGATAAGGAATGGCTCGAAATAGCACATTATTCCAAAATTTGGTGCTGTGTGGACGCAGGAAATTTCAAAAGATATTTTGAAATACAAATTTGAAATAAGATACACAATTTGCATAGTACAAATTGCACATCTTATTTCAAGTTTAGGGTTGTTGTATATTGGGTTGTAGATATAAATCTTGTTGTTATGGTAACTGAGTAGGTCACTGGGGTCAATCCAGCTAGTCTGGGCTTGTTCTGGTGAGTTCTGTGCTATGCAATAAAATGGACACTTGCACCTACTCCAGCTCTCTTCCTTTCCACTGATTTCTTCCTATGCTGTGAAACTCCCCATGACATAACAAGTGGCGACGAGGGTGGGATACCTGTGCTGCCTCCAGCAACAAGAGAAGTAGAAGTCAATGTAAGAAACCAAACTCTTTTTGGCTGTTCTGGAAGGTGGGGGTAAGAACTGACTGCTACATTGTGCAAACTGAAACTAAGATCAAGGAGCCCAGAGACTGGAAAAGTAAAAAAAAAGGGGGGAGTGCAGCAGCCATGGCTACACTTACAGGGCCACTGGGACCTTTTGAGGAAACTGTAGAGCAATGGCACGTATATACTGAGCGTTTTGAACTTTTTGTTATTGCAAATGACATTAAAGAAGAGAAGAAGGTGCCAATATTTTTAAGTGTTGTAGGGGCTAAGACCTATTCTTTGCTACGCAGTTTGCTGCTCCCTGTTAAGCCAGAGACCAAATCTTACAGTGACGTTGTGGAAATCCTGGGGTCACATTATGCTCCAAAACCACTGGTAATTGCAGAAAGGTACAGGTTCCATAGCAGAGACCAAAAAGAAAGTGAAACAATTGTACAATTTGTAGCCAATTTGAAAAAGCTTGCTGAACACTGTGAATTTAAGGAGATGTTAAATGATGCCATACGTGACAAGTTAGTGTGTGGCCTGCACAGTGAAGCTATACGGAGGCGTCTGTTAACAGAAGCTCAGCTCACCCTACAGAAGGCCATTGATATTGCGGTCTCCATGGAACTGGCCACACAGGAGGCACAATACCTTAGTGCACCCCCTGGTGCATAAAATGTCCCAAGAACCTACTCACAAAACAGTGGGGAGCCAGGAATGTTACCGCTGTGGCAAGACAGGTCACCATGCATCAGAATGCTGGTGTAAGAACCTAGTGTGTCGACAGTGTGGAAAAAAAGGACATATTGAGCGTGCCTGCAAACAAAAGAAAAAGAGGCCTGTGGCCTGGCGGAACAAAAAGGAAAATATGCATACCATCGAGCAGATGCCTGATGATCAAAGTGACACCTTGTAAGAAGAAGAAGTACCATGCTGTGTTTTGTCTTTGAAAGGGGGCTCCCATGAATACTGGGTAACCCCACTGTTGGATGGCAAACCGGTACGCATGGAAGTGGACACTGGTGCAGCAGTTTCATTGGTCTCAGACTCGGTGTATAAGGAAAAGTTGAAGCATCTTCCACTTAAGGCAACAAAGATCATTCTGAAGACATATACAGGAGAAGCAGTACCCCTATTGGGCACTACTGATGTTAAGGTGGAACTAAATGGATGGACTGCAGAATTACCACTGTTTGTGGTGAAAGGCCATTACCCAGCCTTAATAGGGAGATCATGGCTTAGGAAGATCCCACTGGACTGGGCAAAAGTGCACCGGATGACTAAGGAAGAAACAGGTCTGACTGATATATTAAACAGACATGCTGCTGTTTTTGGAGAGGATCTGGGAAGTATGAGGGGAATCACCGTGAAACTGAACATTAAACCTGGTAGCCAACCAAAATATCTGAAGGCCAGAACTGTGCCATATGCTATCAGACCAAAAGTTGAAGCAGATCTGGAGCGCCTAGTCAAAAATGGAGTCCTAATACCAGTTACCCACAGTCCATGGGCAACTCCAATAGTTCCAATATTGAAGAAAGATGGTTCTATTCGGATTTGTGGGGATTTTAAGGTCACTGTTAACCCTGTTTTATGTGCAGAACAATACCCCCTTCCTCGCATTGATGACATCTTTGCAGGCCTGGCTGGGGGACAAAGGTTCAGCAAGATTGATCTGAGTCAAGCATATTTACAGATGCAAGTTGATGAGGAATCCCAAGAGCTGTTGACTATTGTGACTCATAAAGGGCTTTATCGTTACTGTCGCTTACCCTTCGGAATAACTTCTGCCCCAGCCTTGTTCCAGAGAGCTATGGACCAGATCTTGTGTGACTTGCCAGGAGTTCAGTGCTATCTTGACGACATCCTGGTCACAGGTGGGAATGAGGAGGATCACCTCAATTAGGGGCTACACTACAAAGACTGGAAGAGTATGGCCTACGAGTCCGTAAAGATAAGTGTGCATTCTTTCAGCCCTCTGTTGAATATTTGGGACATTGATGCTACTGGTCTTCATAAGTCCCCTTCAAAAGTTAAGGCTATTGTGGAAGCTCCACCCCCTCAAAATGTTAGTCAACTTCGCTCATTTCTAGGACTATTGAACTATTATGGAAGGTTTATTTCACAGCTAGCCACACTATTAAAACCATTTCACGAGCTCCTTAGCCAGAACAAGGTCTGGAAGTGGACTGACACCTGTGATGTTGCATTTAACAAGGCTAAATGTGCATTGCTAAATGCAGAGGTCCTAACGCATTTTGATCCATCCTTACCTTTACAGTTGGCTTGTGATGCTTCCCCATATGGAGTGGGAGCGGTCTTGTCACATGTTATGCCCTCAGGAGAGGAGAAACCAATTGCTTTTGCTTCACGCACCTTAAGCACAGCTGAAACTAACTATGCGCAAATTGAACGTGAAGCATTGGGAATTGTTTTTGGAATTCGGAAATTTCACCAGTACCTGTTTGGATGGAAGTTTACACTTCTCACTGACCATCGACCTCTGACGGCAATTTTTGGTCCACACTCAGGTATTCCACCGATGGCTGCTAGTCGTATGCAACGATGGGCATTGTGGCTTTCAGGACACACATATGAGATCAGATATCGGAAAGCCACTCTACATGGCAATGAAGATGGTCTCTCTAGGCTTCCTTTGCCAGTCAAACATCAAGATAGTGGCCAGAAGGAAATCTTTTACTTTGACCAAGTAGAGAACAGGCCCATCACTGCTGCACAAGTTAAGAGAGCAACTCGTGTTGACCCAGTACTCTCCCAAGTAATGGAACTAGTGATGCGTGGAACATCTCTACGGAACTCTCAGGTCTCATCTGACCTTGTCCCTTACATGTCCAGGAGAACGGAATTATCAACCCATTCGGGGTGCTTGTTGTGGGGAATGTGTGTCATTATTCCAAAAATACTGAGAGAACAGATGTTAGAGCAACTGCATTCAGGTCACTGTCGAATGGTGCGCATGAAAGAAATTGCACGAAGCTATTTTTGGTGGCCTGGTTTGGACAGTGACATTGAAGAGAAGGGAAGAGCTTGTATTTCTTGCCAGGGTGTGAGGAATGCACCTCAATTGGCACCTCTGCACCCATGGGACTGGCCTGAAAAACCATGGCAACATATTCATGTTGATTTTGCTGGCCCATTTGAAGGTAGCATGTTTTTGGTGGTGGTAGATGCTCATTCCAAATGGCCAGAAGTCTGTATAATGCCTTCCACTACTGCTGAGAGTACTATCCAAAAATTACGGGGAATCTTCTGTCATTGGGGTATTCCTGAACAACTTGTGAGTGACAACGGTCCACAGTTTGTGTCTCAGGAGTTTGGAAATTTTATGAAAGCAAACGGGATCCATCACATCACTTCAGCACCGTATCACCCGGCCACAAATGGATTGGCTGAAAGGTTTGTCCAGACAATGAAACAAGCTTTGAAATTGGTTAGAGAACATGCACTCGCACAAAAGAGTCTGGACACCTTCTTACTATCCTACAGAAACACTCCTCACGCTACAATCAAAGTGTCCCCGGCTTTTCTAATGATGGGACATCAGCTACGCACGTGCTTTGATTTGCTGAAACCTTCAGAACCACGACAAATTGTGCAACGTCAGCAGGAAGGTCAAGTCATCAGGTGTGCATCCAGAGCAAAAGACCGAACCTTTAGTCCTGGACAGACAGTTTTGGCTCGGAACTATGTTCCTGGAGCTAAATGGGTCCTTGCCACTATTATTGCTCAAACAGGACCTGTTTCCTATACTGTCCGGATGGCGAAAGATCTCATCTGGCGGTGGCATGTAGATCAGCTATTGACAGGTTATTCCTGCCCCCAAGGCACATCTCTAGTTGAGTTGCCCGTCCTTCCCACTGCTGGTGAGCTACCTTGTCAAGAATCACCTGCTCCTGACTCTCCTCCTCCATCACCACCAGCGGCGAATAATAACCTCCTCCCTGAGCAGGCTGATCCAACAGCCTCACCTGTTCCCACTTCAAGTTCCCAGCCCAGTGTCAGGCCTGCACCCATAACATCTTCGGGTGCGAGAACGCCGGATGTCCGCCGTAATCCACCTAGAGAAAGGAAGCCTCCTCAATGGCTGGACCTTTAGTTGAGATTAACTCACAGATGGGGCAAAATAATCCCCAGGTTTAGCTGGGAACTTGAGGCGTTCTACCCTCTTTTCATAGTTAGTTTTTGTTTTCTTAAAGGGACATTTTTATTAAGGGGGGAGGAATATGTTGTATATTGGGTTGTAGATATAGATCTTGTTGTTATGTAACTGAGTAGGTCACTGGGGTCAGCCCAGCTAGTCTGGGCTTGTTCTGGTGAGTTCTGTGCTATGCAATAAAATGGACACTTGCACCTACTCCAGCTCTCTTCCTTTCCACTGATTTCTTCCTATGCTGTGAAACTCCCCAGGACATAACAAGGGTGTTGTGTAGATTCACCCCAAGCAATTTGTGTGCTTACTTTTTGAAAAACTTCTGATAATTCTGAAGTTAACGCTGATAGTCCTGCCTATAAGTTCAGCGTATGCGTAACTTGGAGGATGCATCTCACAAGTGCCCTTTTACCTTGTTAGCAAACTGACAGACTGGAATTTGTGCGCCTATGTTGCTTGCTATTCTTCTTGTTATTTGCTCTCTGAGTTTCTGGAAATTTGATAAAAAGGTGGTGGGAAATTCAATATGATTTCTTCACATGAACACATATTGGCACAGTAATAGAGATTTCCACAATCACACATGCGAATAAAAATAATGTTTATTGAAAACAGACAAAAAAGCATTGTAAATAAAGAAACACGTCTAATTTTTAGTTAAAGGAAATTTCACAGATATGCTTTTCTAATACTTGCCTTGCTTTGGTAGTCACAAGTATCAGTATACTATTTAATAGATAAGCTTTGGTAGTCGTGTTTTTCCAAAAAATCTCCATCTGTCTATGAATCTTAAACAAAACTTGTGTTTTCATGCAATATTTGCATAGCTAGCAGTTGACCCAGATCATATTTGTGATTAAATGAGACATTTTATATTACTCTCTGGGGAAATCCCCAGTTTCAAAACCAGCCAGTCTATCCTCAGACTACTTTTGCTGAGCTGTTGAACTTTATTTCCTGAGTTCCAGGTATTTTTTTGGACTAGACATACCATGACATTTGTTCATCGTTTTGAGTCACTGTTGTCAACTTTTTGTTCATGTGTTAGTATTGCATCCATTCTTTTCAGCACCAATTTGACATTATCAAAACTTTCAATTTAAAACAGAGCTGGCTGTGTAATTTTTTACACATCTTTTAGCACTGCAAACTGAATTGCAATTTGCAACCTTTTGGAATTTGCTTTTCACAATGATGTATGGCAGTAATTTTTTTTCATACAAATGTCTGACATTTATTCCATGAAGACATTACATTTACTTCAGGTGGGAGCAAAATTAGTATGCTGGCAATCTAAACTGGGCCCTTAAACCTCAAACCAGTGTTAACATAGTTAAATGACTCAGCTGTGACCTCATCCAGTTTACTGTTCAGAGTCCTGACTACGTGGCAATTAAATAAACCAGAAAAGGATCTGGCCCTACGATTTACAGTTGGAGTCCTGCCTATGCAACCACAATTACTTTGTCATAGGAGATCATTAATTTTCAGTTTGACCTCAGCCCATGATGTTACAGTAGCCTAATTTTTCAAACAGTGATGTTACCAGTAAGATCTGAGTCAAAGGGGCTGAAAAGGAAAATATTTAAGTTGTCCTAAAAACTCCTTAGACAGAGTCTAGCTCCTACTTACTCCACAAACTGCTCCCACATTATCCATTAGGCAATCAAGCGTCCGATGTTTGGAACTTCTTCTTAGTTACAGATACCCTCATTCAGTGAGGATCAGAAATGATACTCTGCAACTAAGGGGTCCAGTCATACAGAAATAATAATGAAAAGCAAACTAGTGTAGCAAACAGTACATGAACAAACTATAGGCCAAAAGAGGCTATATATGTTTGTATAAAGTGTGTATTGAAAAACACATTTATAACAATTCATGAGTGGAATAAAGGCTAAAATTCATTGATTAAATTGTTCACTGTGAATATCTCAGCCAGTGCTATTTGTACGTATTTCTCTGTGATTGCAATACAATGCTAGAAAAGCTTTTGTGGACCTATAGACACATCAACAGTTGTCCATGGAAAAGAATTATTATTAGAGAATAGTGTCCTATTTTTTCCAGGATTCAATCAGAATGAAGAGCCAATTCTTGCACATTCAGACATTTGGCACCCTAAGGGTATGTCTACACTACCACCCTAGTTCGAACTAGGATGGTTAATGTAGGCAATTGAAGTTGCAAATGAAGCCCGGGATTTAAACATCCCGGGCTTCATTTGCATCTTGCCGGGCGCCGCCATTTTTAAAGCCCCGGTAGTTCGGACTCCGTGCCCACGGCTACACGCGGCACGGAGTAGGTAGTTCGAATTAGGCTTTCTAATTCGAACTACCGTTACACCTCGCCTAATTTGAACTACCTACACCATGCCGCATGTAGCTGCAGGCACGGAGTCCGATCTACCGGGGATTTAAAAATGGCGGCGCCCGGCAAGATGCAAATGAAGCCTGGGATATTTAAATCCCGGGCTTCATTTGCAACTTCTATTGCCTACATTAACCACCCTAGTTCGAACTAGGGTGGTAGTGTAGACATATCCTAAGATATTACATACGCATCTTAAAGTGTTTTAATTGTTTGTTATTGCTTTTAAGTCATTGAAACACCTCAAATATTAGTAGAGAAAGACCAGGTCAAATTATTTTGTTAATATATTCACATCATTATCAGTCTATTAAGATTCCAGGATTGGAATCATGCTCTATGTGTCACTCGGAAGCCTAGAATGTCTGTTGAGCCAGAAGGAAGGTTTGGAAGCAGCTATAGGCATGGTTAGGAGCTCCTTTTGTTTAGATTATCACCAGATTCAGTCATCACTTGAACCTGTAAAAGCCAACGGTTCCACAGCAATTGAAATGTGACCATTGATCGAAGACTACAACAGCTTCATGAGTCAACAATGAATTGGTTTGGCCTCCAGCAAGGAAGTAGTATTTTGCATCAACATTGGGGAGCACATACAAATTATTCACAAATTATAACACAGCACATGGAGGAAAAAACACCCATTTTGGCTTTTTACACAAGTGAATTGTGTAAATTTAAGTGAATTTATGAATTATACCCACGCAGGAGATTTCAGATAGTATTTTATCATAATGTTTCCATGTGTCAGCCTTTAGTTTCCATGTGTCAACTAAAACTTTCTAGTTTTAGTTCAGAGCTCAAGTACTTTTCTTTTTACTTGTTAACATGGATGTGTAGAGCCTGAAGTCTGAAGAGGCTTGCTTTTAAACAAACTCAGTCTTCCTGTGGTTAAATCTTGTTGTAAACTCTATTGTAACGTTCAGATCTGACAATTTCTTTCTCCTTTGGCACTGGTTAATGCAGGATGGGATGGCACCAGAAATGGAACTAGACTTCAGCTGTGATGAAATAAATAGAATTCTGATTTCAGGAGAACATATTTGCCTTTGTAAACCTGAGCTATAATTTACTATGTGAGAGAAACTATACCATGATGATGAGAGTTTCCCCTAGCTGGAGGAATTACAACGTAGAATTAAGCCTTTGCCAGCCTGTGTAGTAAAGACATGTGAGTGGATATATAAAATAAATGACAATAGGCTGATTTCCACCTCCCAATGGGGAGAGAGAGAGAGAGAGAGAGAGAGAGAGAGAGAGAGAGAGAGAAAGAAAGAAAGAAAGAAAGAAGAGCGTGGTTGTCATCTCAGGAGAAGGAAATTCTAGCACAGAAATTTCCTCACGTTGTTTCATCAAATGAGGGAGAGAGGGCAGGATGGGAATAAGAGACAGAGGTTTTCTTGATATTTCTCTCTCACCTCCAACTGCAGTGTAACAAGCCTCAAAGTCTGGTCAGGCACCAATGGATTTACATGGGACTGCATTGATCCTGAGAGATCCAAAGGTCACCATGGAAAGCCTTTCTGTCTAATGAAACTCTCTGTAGCCACACTTGGGGGTTAAAAAGAGGAACATCAGCAGAAGAGGAAATGCAGCCCTGGTTGGTGTTATCATTTTGTGTAAACTGTATGGGGCAGATCAAAACAATATGTCCTATATGGCTCAATCCAGTTCTGGTTCAGTTCCTCAGTTCAAAGAAGATGCCTCTAGAGGTGAAACATAGTTGCAAAAGCAACTTAGACCGTAGTGGAGAGGACAGTGAGGATAAAATAAGAGCACAAATGGTCGCCTTTGTGTGCAGTGCAATCTTAAATCTATACAGTACAATAACTTCCAATATACTGATACGTAAATTCATGTTAGTTTGTATATGGCATATTAAGACCAATATCTAAATCTATAGTATGATACATAACATTAACAGATACATACATTTTTGCTCCACAATAGAGAAATACAGAGTCACTAAGACTCAGCCCTGAGGCAACAAAACAATTCTGATCTTGACAAAACAAATGTCCTATTGTAAAGCTGAGATATAATTATGTCAGCCAAAATCTAAAGTAATTATGAGACTTTCCGCTAACTGGGGAATTACAGGAGTGTGTAGGTTTCCACCCTGAATACACAGTCTAGGTTTTAGCTGTCAAGTAATTCATATCTCAGGGAAATTTTCCCTTGTAAATCTGAAATATTTTACATGTGCATTAGAGTAAATACAAACTAATATTGACAAGGGAGAAAAGGATAATTAAGCTAGACAATAATATACTAAGTCACTTCCTGTGAGAGTCAAAAAGACACAACGATTGGAAAGAAATGTTCACTTTTTCTGACTTTGCTAGCTAGATCCAAGTATGTAAAATAAACCCTCCTTCTGAAAAAAATCAGTGAAAGAGGCTTCAGCTAAATTTCACCTTCCTATTCACAAGATAGACATCATAGACCTGAGAAAAACAAGAAATGTATGTAACATCCACCATATGCTTCAACCTATGTGATGTGACCAAGCAAATAGTAATTGAATTGAAAATACAAAGTCAACTGTGGGCTCTTAAAAGTTCAGACATCCAAAAACAGCAAAAAGTTTGCAAAGAACTTTTACAGACCCTTCAGGATCACAAACAAAATCTGCTGCTGGATTGTGGACATTGTTGGAACTTGAACCATAGTTGATTTCAAGTACTTCCATAGTTCACAGCTCTAATATTAAACTTCAACTACCTATCAGTTAGCAGATCTTTATGTGTTTGAGGGTACATCTACACTGCAATGCTATTTTGAAATAACTAGCTCTATTCTGAAATAACTTAGGGCATGGCTACACTAGCCACCCTAGTTCGAACTAGGGTGGCTAATGTAGTCATTTGAACTTGAAAATGAAGCCCGGGATTTAAATATCTTGGGCTTCATTTGCACGTTCCCGGGCGCCGCCATTTTTAAATGCCTGGTAGCTCAAACTACCTGCCCGCGGCTACACGCGGCACGGGCTAGGTAGTTCGAATTAACACTCTTAATTTGAACTACCGTTACTCCTTCTGCAATGAGGACTACCTACCCCGTGCCGTGTGTAGCTGCGGGCAGGTAGTTCGAGCTACTGGGCATTTAAAAATGGCGGCGCCCGAGAACATGCAAATGAAGCCCAGGATATTTAAATCCCGGGCTTCATTTGCAAGTTCGAATTACTACATTAGCCACCCTAGTTCGAACTAGAGTGGCTAGTGTAGCCATACCCTTAGTCCATGCCTACACAGCAGGCAGTTGTTTCTAAATCGTGTCAAAATAATGTCAAGCTGGAGGACTTCTTACTCTGACTCTTGTAACCCTCAATGTACAAGGAATAAGGAAAGCCAGAAGGGGTATGTCTACACTGCAAAGTTAATTCAAAATAACAGCTGTTATTTCGAATTAACTTTAATAGCGTCTATACATGCAAACCATTATTTCGAAATTAATTCAAAATAGCGGAGCACTTAATTCAAATTTGGTAAACCTCATTCTACGAGGAGTAATGTCAAATTCAAAATAGCTATTTTGAATTAAGTGTTGTGTAGACACTAATCCAAAATAGGGGGCCTCCAGCCTTCCCAGGGTGCCCTGGTGGCCACTCTGGGCACAACCAGGAAAATGCACTCTCCTCTCCCTCAGCCCCGGAGCCATTAAAGGGGTAGACTCTGGCCACATAAGCTATTTTGAAATAAGGTATGCAATTGACGTAGCTCAATTTGTGTAGTTTATCTCGAGTTAAGCTCTGCTGTGTAGATGCACACTGAGGGTATGTCTAGACTACAGGGTTTTGTCGACAGATACTGTCGACAAAACTTCTGTCGACATAGAGCGTCTAGACTACATTCAGTTCTGTAGACAAAGCAAGCTGCTTTGTCGACAAAACCCTGTAGTCTAGACATAATCCTACATGCAATAATACCTTCTGTCGACAGAACTCTGTCGACAAAAGGCGTTATGCCTCGTAAAATGAGGTTTACCAGCGTCGACAAAACTGCTGAGTTCTGTCGACGTTATGTCGACAGAACTCAGCGGTAGTGTAGATGCAGGTATAGTTTTGTCGACAAAACTCTGTAGTCTAGACACACCCTGAGTGATTACTGATGGATGAAACCGTGAATGCTGTGGAGAATTCTTTCAGATCTGCACTTTGTATTGCAGATATTAATTATGATATGGTTTTATTTTGTTACTTTCTCAAAATTTTTGTCTTCAGAATTAACTGAATTCTGAACTGAAACAACTACTATAGTTTAACAACTCTGAGGCCTATATTTATCAGCAAACAGTAATATTACCCAAATGAGAATTTGATGTGTAAACTCCCCTCTGAACTACTAAGCAAAAGAATAATAAAAATCCTATAATATTCCTTTACTAAAATAAAATTAACAGATTATTTTCTTAATTGTTTAATGTCTTACTCCAGTCATTTCCTTCCTTTCATCCTTATTTTTCTTGTTTTCCTATATTCATATTTCATCTCTTGAACTCTTTATCTCTTTAATCCATTATCCTTTATGTTCTTGTTTTATCTTTCATTCCACCATTTTCTTCCACGTTTCCTAAGCCTATCTCCCTTCCCAAGCTAGGCTCCCCAGGCTTTAAATGCCCTCTGTTCCCTTTTCCCTTTCCCCCAGTTTTGTAACTTTTCCGTCTCTTTCATTTTCTTTACAGTAATCTGCACAGAACAATACTAAAAGTAGAGTTGGCAAGCTGACAAAAAAGAACATTTGGAAAGAAAAGTTTACTCAAAGAAAGAGACATATTTCTTTTAAAAAATATCTCTGAGAAGGTGTTTGCCAAATCATCTGCTTCTTCAAATGTGGAATTTATAGCAATAGAGTTTCTGTATGTGGAAGGAAACAGGAAGTCCTTTCAGGGTGCCAGATGTCTTGAGTACAAATAGGTGGAATTTTCACATGCAGCAGCACATCAGTAATTCCACCATAGGCATTATTTCTCATCCTTCAGTTATACAAAAATAACTGTTATTTTACCTCTCTGTTTGCATTGGGGTGGCTGCTACTGCAATTCTGTGTCCTGTTCTGGTGTTACAATTCAAGAAAGATTCCGATAAATTGGAGACGATTCAGAGAAGAGCCATAAGAATAATTAAAGAATTTAGAAAAATAGACAAAGCTCAGTCTATTTAGGTTAAAAACAGAAAAGTTTAAGGGGGACCTATTTAATTTGTGATACTGTGGATGCTGCATTATTAGGCTTCTACCACAACTGTGTCAGCCAGATAGCTGGCAGCAGGAGTGCACCAAGTGAGGGGCTGACAGGGAAAGCTCCAGTCATTAGCCACTAAGGGCTGACAGTGAGTCCCACCATGCACAGGACTGATAGAGGGGCTCAAGGCATCAGTCTCCTGGGATAGATAGTGGGATCCATGGCCATCAGCCACAGAGGGCTAACAACAGTAGGCTCGCTCTGCACGGGACTAACAGTGGGAGCACTGGCCATCATCTCCAGGAGGCTGGCATCTTCAGGAGGCTGATGCCGGGGACTCATGCAGTCAGCCCCAAGCCTGGCAGAGCTCTCATTGTCAGCCCTGTGCATTAATAAATGTAATGTAGTAGAAGCAAAATGTCTTGTTATTAAACAAAAATTAGCAGGAAATTCATAAAGGTCCATTATTTCTTTTCTGATATTTCCCATGTCATGTCTGCAACTCAACTGCAAGTTTTTGAAAATCATCCAGCAATTCAAATAGGACCTTACCTATAAATGAGTACATTGGGGGAAAAAAAACCTATTTAATAATGGGCTCCTCAACTAACAGAAGAATAACATGAGTCAATGACTAGAAGTTGAAACTAGACACACACAGACTACAAATGTGTTCTAAACTTTTAAGTGAAAGTAATTAAACATTGGAACAAATTACTAAAGGTTGTGGGTGATTCTCCACAAGTAACAATTTTAAAATCAAGATAGGATGTTTTTCTAAAAGACATGCTCTAGGACCTATTTTTGAGAAGTTCTATTGCTTGTGTTATACGGAAGGGCAGACTAGATGATCATTATAGTCCTTTCTAGAATTTATATGAAATTAACATTATGAGTTTGATGTAAAATGCCAAAACCCAAGAAACTCAGAAGTAACACATCTTCATTTATCTTGTCTTATTCCAGAAAGAGCATTAAAGGGAGTCTCCAAATAGTGCAATAGGGTATGTGTAGTAATTGCTCATAGTCACATGACTATGACAAGCTATAAAGGCATATCCGGACATACAGGTCTCAACCCCAAGTCAATTTTGTTTATGGGTGTAACCACACTCCAATACTCTACCTATCATTCTGATGATAACTGTTTTTTGAGTATCCACCCTCAGTTTGAAACTCTGCCCCAAAGTCCTATTGAAGGAGTCTCAGAGCAGCTGATTGGCCTGTCAGCACTACTTAAGCTGGTAACAAGAAGAGAAAGCTGACCAACTGAGGTTTGCTTTGGTTTGGATTGTGTATGCCTTGTGGTACCTCCTCTCACTCCCTGATTTCCTGGTGTGATTCCTAGTAGTTTACTTTGTCTTCTGCTTCTGACCTCCTGGTATCTTGACACTGCTGTCTCATGACTTCAGACTCTGGCTCTGACTGCTCGGTCTGGTTGCCTATGAGCTAGCTGTAATAAGATATCAGGTTCCTGTCTATCACACGGTTAATCTATATTGGGTTATGAAATGAAAGGAAGGTTAATGTAAAGGAGGCTGTCTTAGGAAAAGAAATTGTCCTGTTCTAGCTAACTGAAATTGGAGAGGCCATGGTTAGTTAGTATTCAGTAGTTTGTGTTGATTTGTTTTGGTTTTGAGTTTGCTTTTGGAAATAAGTCACGAAGAAAGGAATACGAAGTGGAATATGTGTAGGTTTCTCATTCAGTCAGCCTCCATTTCCTGAATTACATTGATTAACATGGACTTTTAAAAGTTACAAGAAAACAAATGACTAATAACGTCAAATTTGGGGCCTTCCAAGTTTGACATTTGTCCAGTTCACATCACTATGGATTTAGACACTAGGATCTAACAGGTTTTGAAGACATAAGATGCACATATAAATAGTTCTCTTCCATTTTTCTATAACCTCTGCATCATAATTAAAGAGTATCCATCCATGTGATAATTGGACCACTTTAAAGGTATAGTATCTCAATCAGTCTTTTTTCAAAACACAAATCAATACATCTACATAACCAACTAATTATTTGCTCCTCTTGTATATGAAAGCTGTTTTTATATAGCATAGCAGGAAGCAGCAAAGTTTTTTATATAGCATAGCATAGCAGGAAGCAGCAAAGTTTGGAGTGAAAGATTTAAGTAGTGTTTCATAATCAGGTTACCTACGATCAGTGAATTAGAAGCAAACTTAAACTAATAAATGTTGGTATTATTTTCTTGCGGCTTCCTCTGACTTCTAGCAGCCCATCTTGTACATCAAAGGTCAGAGAGAACACAATGAGTCACTGTCAAAACCAAGAGCACTATCAAAACCAAGAGCTGAATGAACAATTACTGTACATAAATTGTACATAGGTATTTCATTTCTGTGCCAACTCATTGGTAATATAGCTCATATCCTTATTTTGTCCTGCATTTTTCCTCCAGAAGAGTAAACAGCTTTGTTAATCTGCTCATGCAGCTTGATTTTTTTTTGGGGGGGGGGGGGACTTCCAGTAGAAGCCCTCTACTGAAAAACATTAGGCTATATCCCATTCTTCTTTGGAGCCAGTGGTGCAGGATCCACAATAGCTCTATTTTTCTGCCAGGCTTTGCAGGACAAAAAACATTATGTGTGTGTTTGAAATCTAGAATCAAAGTATTTCCCAAAGAAAAATCAGCTCTTGCACCCACCTAGCAGCTCTGTTAGGATACATCTAGACCAATGGTCTCCAACCTTTTTAAGCGCAAGATTACTTTTTGAGTTTTAAGTACAATCCAAGATCTACCTCAAACCCAAATACCTTTGCCCCATCTCCTTTGTGCCCCCTTCTCTGAGGCTCTGCCCTCTGCTCACTCCATCCTTCCTTTCTCCTCCATCACTTTCACCAGGCTAGGGCAGAGGGTTGAGGTGCAGGAGAGGGTTCATGACTGGGGTAGGGTTTCAGAATGTGGGCTCCAGCTGGGCACTGCTTACCTCAATTGGCTCCTGGGTGGTGGTGCAGTGGGGCTAAGGTAGGTTCACCCCTGTCCTGGCCCTCCACCACTCCCAAAGGTAGCCAGAAAGCTCCATCCCAGGTCCTGTTGTGCCCCCTCTCTGTTCTGTAGAGATGGGATACAGGGTGGGAAACGGGGGGCACCTTGACATCAGCATCCCATCTCTGACTCCCCTCTCCTGCATAGAACGCAGGAGGCTCCTGAGGGGACAGCTTCAAGGCAAAGGGCAGCAGTAGGGTGAGGGTCAGCTGAAGTGCCAGCACTTGATGGCCTTTTGGCCAAAACAGCCAGGATCACCTATCAGAGGCTCCAAGATCTACAAGTAAATCCTGATTTACTGGTTGGTGACCACTGATCTAGACTGTGGGCATGTACCCCAAAATAGCATTTTCTGTGTCTTTACAGCACGCCCATTATTTTGAAATGAAATCGAAATAACGGGCCTGCTATTCCAACATCCTGGTAAACCTTGTTCCATGAGGATTAAGGGACTTGTCAGAATAATGGTCTATTTCAAAATTTGGTGCTGTGTAAACAGTGCCAAATTTCGAAATAGACTATCTTGAAATAAGCTGGAAATAAGCTGCTACATGATTTGCATAGCTCAAATTGCATAGGTTATTTTGAGCTAGTGCCACAGTGTAGATGAACCCTTAAAAACCAGGACTTTAACAGGGTTCAAAAAAGAATTTAATACATTCATGGAGATTAGGTTCATCAATACCTATTAGCCAGAATGGGTAGGAATGGTGTCCCTAGCTTCAGTTTGTCAGGGGCTGGAAATGGATGACAGGAGAAGGATCACTTGATGATTATCTGTTTCTGTTTACTTTCTGACGCATCTGGCTACACCATCTAGCTGTGAAACCAGTGCAGAACCCTTAATATGTACTACTGCTTGCAGAACTGTCCTCGTGAGTCACAAGCCCAGTTCAGAACAAATATAGTAACAAGCATCTACTTTCCTGAATACCATGTAACATGGGGTCAAATTTGGCCCCTCATGTGGTGCTGTTGGAACAGTCATAGTGATTGATCACTCTGGAATTTCATTTTACACTGAATACCTCATGCATTGACTGTAGCTGACATTGTTGATGATCGGCAGTATGTCTTAGTGAACGGAGCACTTGACTGAGGCTCAGGAGAGCTGAGTCCAGTTCTGAGTTTGAACACTGGCCTGCTAGATGACCATAGGCTAGACACTTCACTATTCTGTGCCTCAGTTTTCCCATATGTGAAATGGGGATAATGATGATTACCTACCTTTATAAATTGCTTTAACCTCTACTGATGAACAACACTGCATAAGAGCTAGGTATTATTATTTATATATTGCATTAGATGTAAACAGGCATGGTGATCTAACATCTATTTTTATATGGCATATATTTGAGGACATTCTTTAAGTATGTTACTGACAAGAATTGGGAGAGGGGAAACAAAATAAAATTGTTTTTAGTAACATGCTGTATGAATTTAATGGGAGAAAAATTAGGTAGTGAATTCAAAGGATATCTCATTGGAATTGAACTATTACTTCTACATTATAAGAGCTCTGCAGATTAGCATGTCTTTTAAGAGTTCCACTTTTCATAAGCAACCCTATGAGCTAGAAAAGTTTTGATGACAAGCAGCACTAACTGACAATTTCTCAAGCATTTTGCAATAAGACAAGAAAGTAGAAGTGTGATAACATCAGAATTAACTCCTCTTCTGAAAAGTTTTGTTAAAATCATAATTTTTCTTTTTTAGAAAATTAGATAGTAACATAGCTATCTAAAACATGAAGAGGTACAAAAGGGATTTTAATATTCTCAGAATAATTACATTGCTTTGTATCCAGCTCTAGATATATGTATCTTGAATAAACATTTGTGACTTGTATCTCTTGTTGTATAGTCTTTAGCAGATCACGTAATCATTCTCTGCTTCAATTTATCCATCTGAAAAGTGGCTATGAGCCTCCCTCCCCCTCATGAGCCTTTATCCCCTTCATAAGCTTCCTTCCCCCTGCCCACCTTTTCTGAATGTTTCATAAATACAGACTTCATTTTTTGGAAAACCAAACAGGTGTGTTTATTGAGAGGGCAGGGAAAGGGCGAAGGGAGAGAGTGTAGTGGAGAAGGGATAAGGTTGCAAGCCATAGGCCCCTGTTGGGGAGGCCTTGGGGAGAGTTACGGGGATCCCTGAGAGAACCCCTCCATTAGGGCTTCCCAGATGCGCACCCTGGCCTGATGGGCCTGTTGGATGGCCTCTGTCCTCAGCTGCTTAAATGCTCACCCCTCATGGCCAGCATCTGCCCCCCACCCGAGGAGGAAGGCCTCCCCCTTCCTTTCCACAATGTTGTGGAGGACACAACATGCTGCAATCACCTCAGGGATGTTGTGTTCCCCCTCATCCAGGTGGGTCAGCAGGCATCAGAAACGTGCCTTGAGGCGGCCGAAGGCACACTCCACCTGGATCTGAGGGCGAGCATTAAATTAGTCCCTGCTGGGATCCAGGTGGCCGGTGTACGGCTTCATCAGCCACGGCATGAGGGGGTAGGCCGCATCCCCCATGATGCACAGTGGAATCTGCACGTCCCCAATGGCAAGATCACAGCAGGGGGGAAACGTGCCAACCTCCAGCTTGCGATACAGGCTGGAGTTTCTGAAGACACGGGCATCGTGTGCCTGCCCTACCACACAACAGAAATGTTTGTAAAGTGCCCCAGGTGGTCGACCAGGGCCTGCAGCACTATGGAAAAGTAGCCCTTTTGATTTATGTACTGGGCCGCTTCAATGGTCAGGTGCGCGGATTGGAATGTGGGTCCCATCAATGGCTCTGCTACAGTTCGGGAACCCCAGGGTAGCAAATCTGGCTACGATCGCATTCAGGTTTCCAAAACGGACGACCCTCTGCAGCAGGACAGAGTTGATGGCCCCCATCACCTGCAGAAGGAGACAAAGAAACACACAAAACAGAGAATGAAAGAGGAGGTGTCTGAGCCCTTGGGAAGTGCCTACCCTGCTCCCCCCTGCCACCCAACACCCAAGGAGCCACCTCCTATTAGGCACCTCCCGCACAGAAGCAGTGGTGTGTGAGGGCAGGACAGCACAACCCCCTGGGAACGGGTCCCCCTTTCCAGTACTTCCTCACCCCCGTGAGACTGCAGCCCCAGAGCACCTTAGCAGTGGGATCATTTTGAGAACCCAGGATTTTTAAAAGGACATAGGTTTTTCTTTTGAGTTGCAAGCTTTACAGTTTTTTTTCCCTTCTGGTTTCTGTGCTGCCTTGGGGAGAGGCAAACAGAAGGTTAACTTTAAGCCAGACACAGACCATCCTACCCAAACAGTTTGTTTTTTTATAGCTTTCAGGGCAACTGAGATAGCTAGATTAGAACAGGGCAGGGAAACAGCCCAGTGAATGCTTTTGCAGTCGGGCAAGATAGCCCGAGAGCAACCAACCCTTCCTAAGCAACACCCTGAGGTAGAAACAGCCTCAGAGCAAGTCAATGTGTCCAGCTCCAGAGAAGATTCATACCCCACTGAGGGGAAACAGGAGCCTGTCCCTGTTAGTCCAGGGGGAAGTAACCTTGAGGGGACAGGAGCAGCTGGTAGCCACCTTACTTCCCCCTCACCAGCGCCTTTTATGTGGGATTATGTCTTAAAGGCAGGCAGACTTCTAACAGAGAAAGAGATGGAGTTTCTCCTATGGATGGAGGACAAGTGCGCCCAACGAGACGCCGAGGAGAAGCACGCCCAACAAGAAGCAGAAAGGTAGGATTGAGAGGCCCAACAAGAAGCCAAGAGGCAGAATAGAGAAGCAGAGGTGAGCCTAGCTGCAATAGCAGCAGAGACAAGGCGAGTAGAACTAGAGACCCAAGTTGCACTGGAGAAAGCAAAGCGATCGGACACTCCAGGTACCCCACCCAACAATCCCGCCTCCATCATCATTCAACTCCCCAGGAGACTCCCCATGTACCAAGTGGGTGATAACGTCGAGGACTTCTTCCTCAACTTTGAGAGGGCCTGTCAGGGGCACAACATTCCCCCCCGTCAGTACACAATGGAGTTAAGATCACAAATCACTGGTCCCTTACTGGGAATGGCAGTTGACATGCCAGGTGATTTGGTAAACAAATATGAACTGTTTAAGCAAGAGGACAGACTCAGGATGGGACTCACTCCTGAACAGACCCGGTGTTGCTTCAGGGCCTCCAAGTGGACCCCAAACACACCATTCCCCGAACATGCCAGTTGTGTACTCAAAAGCTGAGAAACATGGCTCTCTGGAGAGAAGGCTGACACCTGGGAAGAACTATCTCTCCTGATGCAAATGTAACAGTTCCTTGAGAGTGTTCCAGGAGAGATTAGAGGGTACATCCTGGACAGAAAACCAAAAAACCTAAGAGAGGCAGGAGTGCTCAGGGACAGATGGATGGAACTGAGGGGGAAAGCAGCCCAGAGAGCAGTCTGAGGAGGACCTCCCACAACCATGGATCCTCCCAGCCCCCACCTCGCAGGGAAGGGGCCTAAACACCTCCAGGGAGACCCCAAACTTTCCCTCATCCCTCCAGACTCCACCTGCCAGAAACCCCCCTCACTTCAGTGATACACCCGTGATGCAATGCTTTAAATTTAATGAAACAGGGCATGTAAAGGCCAACTATCCCAAGAGCACCAACAGACTGCAACTCATCACCCTGGGATCAGCACAAGAAGCCTCAGGCCCAGATACCTCACAGATTCCCCCAGAGCAAAGAGAGACTCTGAGTGAGGGGAGACGGGAGGTTATTGCATGGAGGGACACCGGAGCACAGGTGTCAGTAATCCACCAATTTCTAGTGGACCCCAAATCCATTGACCTAGAGACTCTCATCACCATTTAACCCTTCAAGGCTTCGACCCCCTTCGACCTGCCTATTGCCAAGTTATCAGTTCAGTACAAGGGCTGGTCAGGGACTTGGACTTTCACAATCTATGATGACTACCCCATTCCTATGCTGGTAGGGGAAGATTTGGCCAACCATGTGAAACAGGCTAAGAGGGTGGGAGCAAGACTACCCAGGCATCCACATCTAAAACCTCTCCTGAGCCTACTAGTAGTCAGGCTGTGCACCCAGACGCCCAGACTCCCGTGGTGACAGTGCCTGACCCCAGACCAGTAGCTACAAATGCAGCCCTTGATCCAGTTCCTGAGCCCCAGGTAAGGCCGGCCTAAAGCCAGAATGGATGGGGGCAGCCAGTATCAGGATCGGAACCAGCCAAGGAGGCATGGAGTCAACAGCAACAGCTGAATCTGCACAGGAATTCCCACTGGAGCCTGCAATGCAAACTCATACATCAGAAGGAAGTGATCCCCCACCTGTAGAAGTATCTCCCTCACTTGCATTGCTTTTTGTGGGACCTGACCTGATGTCTCCAGTTTCAAGAGAGCAGTTCCTAGCAGAGCAAGAATCAGATTAGAGCCTCTAAGGCGCTTGGACAGTATCCAGAAGTGAACCACCGCCTCTCAACTCTTCAACCAGAGCCAGGTTTGTGGTAGAAAGAGGACTTTTATACTTAGAGTTCCTTTCTAGTGGACACCAAGAGGACTGGCATTCTCAGAGACAGTTGGTGGTTCCTACTAAGTACCGGGAAAAGCTCTTCAGCTTAGCCCACGATCACCTTTGTGGACATGCTGGAGTGAGCTGAACCAAGGACTGGTTGAGAAGGTCATTCTACTGGAACGGAATGGGCCAGGAGGTTACTGGCCATGTCCATACTTGTAAGGTGTGCCAACAGGTGGGGTAGCCCCGAGACCAGGTCAAGGCACCACTCCAATCCCTCTCCATTATAGAGGTCCCATTCTAGCGTGTAGCCGTGGACATTATGGGTCCTTTCCCTAAGAAGACCCCGAGAGGGAAGCAGTTCATACTGATCCTCATGGATTTTGCTATCCAATGGCCTGAAGCAGTGGCTCTAGGAAGCACTAGGGTTAGGAAGGTGTCCCAGGCGTTAACAGATATCTTTGCCAGGGTAGGCTGGACATAAGAGATCCTCACAGATTCTAGGACTAATTTCCTGGCAGAAGCCATGAAACGCCTTTGGGAAGCTCATGAGGTAGAGCACCTAGTTGCTACCTCCTACCACCATCAAACAAATGGCCTGGTGGAAAGATTTAATGGGACTTTGCGAGCCATGATACGCAAGTTCATGAACGAATGCTCCAATGACTGGGACCTGGCTTTACAACAATTACTGTTTGCCTATAGAGATGTCCCACAACCCAGTTTGGGATTCTCGCCTTTTAAACTGATGCATGGCCGCAAAGTTAAGGGTACCTTATAGCTTGTAAAGTAGCAATGGGAAGGGACTAACCCTTCCCCACGAACCAACATTTTGGATTTTGTGTACAACCTCCAAAATACCATTAGAGACTCTCTAACTCTCACACAAGAGAACTTGCAGAATGCTCAGCAGGAGAAAAAGGCCTGGTATAATAAACATGCCAGAGACCGGTCCTTCAAAATAGGGGAGTAAGTCATGATACTGAAGGCGCTCCAGGCAAATAAGATGGAAGCATCCTGGGATGGGTCATTCATAGTCTAGGAGTGTCTAGGGGCTGTTAATTACCTCATAGCATTCCCTGACCTTAAGCCTAAGGTATATCATGTCAACTCTCTAAAGCCCTTTTATTCCTGAGAACTCAAGGTTCTTCAGTTTACAGCCCAGGAGAAGGAAGAGGCAGAGTGGCCTGAGGGCACCTACTATGATGGGAAAGGCAAGGGCGGAGTAGAAGAGGTAAGCCTCTCTGTGAGCCTCAGCCATGAGCAGCGCCGACAGATCATGCAGCTATGGACATAGTTCACCCCAATGTTCTCAGCCACCCCAGGACAGACCGAATGGGCATCACACTTCATTGACACAGGTGATGCTCATCCAGTTAGGGCCCAACCCTACCAAATGGCTCCTCCAGCCAAAGTGGCTATAGAAAGGGAAATCAAGGACATGTTAGAGATGAGCATAATTCGCCCTTTGGAGAGAGTATGGGCTTCTCCAGTGGTCTTAGTTCCCAAGCTGGATGGGGAAATCTGTCTTTGCGTGGATTACCATAAGCTAAATGCTGTAACTCACCCAGACAAATACCCTATGCCATGCACAGATGAGCTATTGGAGAAACTGGGGTGTGCTCAGTTCATCTCCACCCTATACTTAACCAAGGGGTATTGGCAGGTACCTCTGGAGGAAGCAGTGAAGGAAAAATCAGCCTTTGTTACACACCTCGGTCTATATGAGTTTATTGTTCTTCCGTTCGGGCTGTGCAACACACCTGCAACCTTCCAAAGGCTCGTGGATGCTCTATTAGCTGGATTTGGAGAATTTGCAGTGGCCTACTTAGACGATGTGACTGTATTCTCTGATTCATGGGCAGAGCACGTATAACACCTCCAAACTGTCTTCCAACACGTAAGGGAGGCAGGGCTAACAAAGCCAAAAAATGTCAAATTGGCTTGAACAGGGTGGCCTACCTTGGACACCACATGGGTCAAGGAAGTATCAACCCTCTACAGGTTAAGGTAGAGGCTATAATAAACTGACCTGCCCCCAAGTCAAAAAACTAGGTTCAATTCTTCTTAGGCTTGGCTGGGAATTACAGGCGATTTTACCGCACTACAGTGAGGTCACCACACCTCTAACAGATCTAACAAGGAAAAAACAACCTAACGGGGTCAAGTAGACTGAACAGTGCCAGGAAGCTTTTAACCAGCTCAAGGCAGCTCTTATGTCTGACCCTGTGCTGAGGGCCCCAGACTATGACAAGCCTTTCGTCATCACCACAGACACAAGCAGGGTGTGGGGGCAGTTTTGATACAGGAAGGACCATATCAACAACTCCACCCTGTCATGTTTCTCAGCAAAAAAATTGTCTGAAAGAGAAAGACACTGGTCTATCTCTGAGAAGGAGTGCTATGTGATTGTGTATGCTTTAGAGAAACTAAGACCATATGTGTGGGAGCGACGCTTTCATCTGCAGACTGACCACTCTGCTCTTCAGTGGCTTCATTCAGTCAAAATGCCAACAAAAACTCCTTCAGTGGAGTTTGGTGCTCCAAGACTTTGACTTTGATGTACAGCACATTTCAGGAGCATCTAACAAGATGGCTGATGCCCTCTCCCGAGAGGCATTTCCAGACTTAAGACACTCTCAGTATATCTGTCATGGTACTCCACGGATGTGGAAGAGTTTTGTTTATGTGTTTCAATGGTCTAGTAAGGTGTGCATGTACTTATTTACAAAGTTTTATCCCAAACCTCCAAGAAGAAATCACAGCCAATGTAGCCAGAAGCTGTCCAGCACTGTCTGTGATTTGGGGTGTGTGTCATGATCATGAGGGATGGCCAGCAACCTGGGGACTAAGGGGTTAACTATACCTAAGCCAGGTAGCAGTCAGCCAATAAAAATGCAGATAGGGATTTCAAACTGGGACAAAGGAATTTTGGGGTTTTTCCCTTCTTTGTCTCTTGGCAGTTTCTCTCCAGATACTGAGGGAGACAGACATGTCTCTCTCTCCAAGAAAAGACTCTTCACTATCTGTAAAGTTTAGAGAAATCTGTTAGGTTTTATTGTTTTATGGTTTAGGAATAGGAATCTGATGTCTGTGCATTTAAAAATGGGGTTTCCTCTCCTTTGTAATTAAACTTTTGGCCATGGGTGTCCTCCATGAGTGTATTAACTGGTGACTTTTCCATCTAGTCATTGTGCTTGTGGTGATAATAGAAGTTCATTCTTTTTTTTTAATCTGGTATTGGTTAATTTTTTGTGTGCCCTGGTTTTTACTTTAGGGCTGAGATTTCCCAAGTGATCTCTTCTCTGGTTTTCTTATGATTACTTGGGTGGTGGCAGCGGATTTTTATCCCCAAACTCTAGATTTTTAAGGTTTTGGAGAAAAGTTTTATATCAAAGCCTGGAAAGATAAGACTTTGGAGTACTTTTGCGGGCCCCCACTCCTACATTTATTGTGCCAGAGTGGGGATTTGGCCTTGACACTAGCCCACCCCCACTCCACCCCCCCACAGCCACCAACCCCCTTTCCAAGGATTCCCCTTTTCAGTACTTCCCCACCCCCCGTGGGACTGCAGCCTCAGAGCACCTTACCTCCATGACCAATGGTGGACTTCCCCATGCCGAAATGGTTGTCCACCAACCGGTAGCTATCTGGGATGGCGAGCTTCCATATGGTGATGGTGACCTCCTTCTCCAGGGGGATGGCAGGCCACAGGCGGGTGTCCCATCTCCAGAAGGCAGGGGCGAACCAGACACATAGTTCCAAAAAGGTGGCCTTCCGCATGTGGAAGTTTTGGAGCAACTGCTGGTTGTCCCACCGCTCCATGACCCAAGAGGCAGTAGCTAGGTCAAAAGGAAAATTTTCCTGTTAATTTAATGCTTTCTACAGGAGGGGTTATGTCAGTTAACCACATCAGTCGGGGTGTGGATTTTTCACACCCAAACAATGTATTAGAGAAACCTAATTTCCTAGTGTAGAACAGGCTTTAGTTTTGATTCATTCACTGACTTTTTGGCACTTGTCCACTCTGTACCTATTTTTGCCATCTGTAAAAAGGGGACAGTAATACTTATACAGGGATGGCCCGAGATGGGCTGTGGCAGCTGGCGCCTCAGGTGGAACGCGCGATCGGCGCCCCCGCCTGCACGGCCCTCAATGGTGTGACGTCATCGTTGGGCACCCCAGGCACCCCATTGAAGGCGGCGCCTTAGGCGACGGTCGAGTTGGCCTATACTCACGGGCTCCCCCTGTACTTATATATCTCATGGGGGAGCTGTGAAGATTATGGTATGATCCTGGAAGGAGTTCCATGCAGATAGTTCCTTGCACCCATGTGGAGCTCACTGAAATCAACAAGGGTGCACATTTGTGCAGGTGTCCACCCACATACAGCTCCTTGCAGGATTAGGACTTTGTATAAAAAGTTTCTGGAGATCCTTGTGTGAATAATTTTAGTGTATAAATTTGCAAATGATAAATATTAATATTTATAAACTGCTTTGGAATCCTTGAATGAAATCTGTTATAGATTGTATTAGTAGTAGTAGTAAATAATAATGTTTTTGTTTGTGATTTGTGAGAACATTAAGAATTTCAATCCTTCCCTGCAAAGAAAAGATCTATATTTTCTCCTTTTCCTCCTTTTCCTACACTAACGAAAATGTGGGAGAAAAAAGTAGAAACAGAAAGGGTCATGTTTGCTCCTCAAAATTTGAATATGGTGTTTTTTTTCTTTGCCACAGATGCTCCATGCCCATCAGCTGCTGTGTTCTTCTCAAAGAGGGAGAGAAAGAATTTGCTAATAACATGGGTAACCTTAAGTGTAGGCATGCATAAAAATTTGCTGAAAATTGGGTTGTGGTATATGTTCTTATTTTAGATTTGCCCTTGTTAACGTCTTTTTAATAAACAGGTGCACACACTTCCCCAAGCTGTCACTGTTGTTTACCCAGTCTGTACACTTTATAAATCTACTAATGGAATAGATCCAATCATCTTAAGGATCTGCTTTAATAAACCAGACCCTCAAAGTTTTCATGAAAATACTTTCTTAAAGTATAGCCCTGCTGATTGTTTGGATACCAGCTTTACAAGCTTTGTTTTTCAAGATAGCTCATGAATAAGACACTCCAGTGCAGTATTTTGTGTAGTATGCTTCATAGACATTTTACAGAATAACAGATATGGCAATGAGAGAATGAGATAGAGATGAAAGGTAGAGAAAAGGGAGGAAAGGTAGATTCCAACTGAGTTTTGAAAGAAAGTATAACACTGATAATATATAGCCATATAAGAAGGCTCCAGATGGCATAACCTGTGGAGGGGAAAGCTCTTGTGCCAACATTATTAAGTTTATTGAATATGTGCTCAGGTATTGTGGCAATTTTACAAAGTTAGCGAAGAGACTATGTGAAAAGATAGAGAAGAGACTACCACTATGCGAGTGGCATCACTAAGAAAGCTAATAGAGAGGTTGGACTGGTAATTATATTATGGATAGCTAAATAGGTAAATATGCTAGTGGTATATTATTAACAGTATTTTTGTCTCATGAGCTTACAAGTCACATCACGGGAGACCAGATATTTCTAGTTGTCCGATCCTGGATGGCTAACACTAATTGCAGACAAGCAGAAAATTGCTGGGAGTAATACCACGGAAAGAGCTGTGTTTAATTCTGTAGTGAACGAGCTGCTTGTGAGGTGCCAGACTGACAGCACTTGAGATTTTAATCCTATATTTATCTACAGAAAACTTAGGGAAAGTCAGTGGCAATGCAAGCTTCCTTCCTTACCTACCTCTAAGTGAGCCTGACCTCTAGGCATCAGTGGGTGGTATAGTCTCTATGTTTCTTCCACATTTCACCTCTTTGCAGACATTACCAACAAGGTTGTGATTTGAGATGTTTTTGCTATGTGAATAATTATCCACTAAGAATTTGAGATCATTAATATATTTAATAAAAGCTACCAAACAGCTGCCATATGGTGACAACTTCTGGACATTGGGTTGGACTCAAGCCTGTGACCTAAATGTGAAAAGCTCTATAACCCATTACAAATCCCAGAAGCCATATAGCCCCTAATCTATTTTAAGTGACTGGAACTTAGAGCTTCAGATGACTTCCTATGATTACAAGTTGCAGAGTGCCTCATTAGGTCAAAAACCTTTGACTACTCTCTACCTTGCTCTGCTTCACTGTGCCTGACAAGGAACTATGCTGACTATGTAGCGTTTACTATTAATGGTGCTCTTTCGGGGGAAAAGAAAAAAAACCCTTTACAGCAGCAGGACTGGATGTAGGACAGATCCAGTGATTTGCAGTGAAAAAAGTAACTAAAGGGCTCATTAGAGGCAAAGTTATTAGACCAAGCAAACAGTTAATCCCTGTCACACAGAGGTAAAATAGTTGCCAACCCTGAACTCTAAATTAAAGGCACTCTCTGAGCACAAGAGAAGTGACTCTTTTCTGCAGCTTCCTCAGTGCCATCCCTCTACCATAATGCTATGGTCTCTTTCTTTCTTTAAATTCTGGGCTCCAACTAATTACTGGCAGGAAGTGCCTATTTTTATGTCATTAGTATGCAAATGAATGAGAGAAGTAGAAAAATATTCAAAAGGAACGGTAACAATATCTGTCTACAGACTACTAGCCAATTAAAAAATTTCACTATGATTGTAGGACCCCAGAAGAAGACTAAGGCCAAAACATTTATGCTTCAGCACCCAAAGTTTAACTTTAATGGAGCTGTAGAGAGGCTCAGCATATCTGAAAACTAGGCCAATGGCATTTTGGCCACTCAAAAAGTGGTGGACAAATGAAAAAATTGGCCTTAATTTCTCTGCCTCAATTTCTCCACTCATAAATTGGGGTCAAACAACTTTATTTGCCTATTTTCCAAGGTATAGAGAGGATAAAACATGTAATGGGACTGATACTTCCTCAAATTTGTACTCAGTATGCCCCACATGAATGACCAAAGTCTGCAAGATCAGATCCAATTTTGTCAAAAGTTATATAATAGAAATATTTAGTATTATTATTCTCATAAGATTTTCAGTATTTCCTGCTTCCACTTAGGTTAAAAAAAATAGCAAGAACTGCCTGTCTTGTGATATTTTGGCACTTCCACTGTTGGATGGTATCAGGAAGTGCAGAAGCACATAACAATGAGAAACAATTTGAAAACAAATTAGCTAAGCTTTTTTGAACCTAAGAAAATATTCAGTTTTGGCTTGAGTGAAGGTTGGGTTAGTTCTTATGCAAACTAGTTTGTTCATCACTGTTTCCTAACCACAGAATAGCAAATGTGTGTGTGTGGCAGGGGGAAGGGGAAATGTTATTCCAGAAAATACTGCTAGCAGTCCTTAAACAGTTAAACTCCATAGGCATTTTGCCTGCATCAGCAGAGAAAAAGAATTGGGTCCCTGAAATTTTACTTGTGGGCCTCCTTTTCAAAACATGGTTAATTTTGTTTCTACATATCTGTCTATCTATAGTCCAAGACAAAAATGTGCTAAGATTGAGTCAAGGTTAAATATTACTTCTATGAAAACCTTTGTCTGCAGTGTTTGTAAGTCTCTGAGGCTAGCGCATGTGGTTTACAAAATACTCCATTAAAGCCTTTCCCTGTTCAATATGTAATGTATACCTGATATCTCCCAAAAGTTACAGTACCTAGAAAGGTATAATTGACCATAGCAAAGAACGGCTCTCCAAATATACTTGAATATAATATTCATGATTTTCTCTCACACACTTTACTTCTCCCACATCATTTCTCCCTTCATATTTCTGTCTTTTCCATTTACTTTCTTGCACACACTGATTCTGACTACCTTCTTTACATTATCTTCATTCTTCTAAAGTCCTATATATCCTCTTTACCAGAGTTTAATTTGTCAGGTCTTGCCAGGGCTGATCCTCAGCACCTCTAGGTTTGGAAGGTCATAGCCCTAGTCTCTAGACTTGCCGCCTCATGAAAATAAAAAAATTGCTTGAGCCCCAGCAACTCTCATTACAAATTAAGCACTGCTTTTTACCCCTTTCCTTGCTCCGCTTCATTTGTAGCTCTTCTCTCTTCACTTTTGCTAGTTCTTCCATCTATTACTTTCTTCTCCCTTTACCCCACTTTACCAAATTTCTTCAGGTGCCTCTAATCATGACCAAATCTCCCCTATGGCTTCGCTCTTTGTTTTTTCCCATGAGTACCACCACTTTGCTCTAGTCTGCTTTGTAGATGACAAACTTGGGGTTCTCAAACTGGAGGTTGTGAGGCTATTATTTGGGGTTGAGAGCTGGCATGGGACTGACAGCCTGAGCCTTAGATAAATTAAGTATAACCCCATTTTTAATTTGTGGGTGGGTTACACTTAGAGACTTGCTGAGAGAAAGGGGTCACCAATACAAAATATTTCAGAATCACTGCCAGCACAATGAATTAAAAACCTAGTAAAATTCCCTTTGTCCATGAATCTGCTGCAAAGTGAAGTCTGCATACTTTGGACAGCATTTGCAAAGCATGTTGGAAATGAACAAAGTAAACAGTTAGGCTGTGTCTAGACTGGCAAGTTTTTCCGCAAAAGCAACTGCTTTTGCGGAAAAACTTGCCAGCTGTCTACACTGGCCGCTTGAATTTCTGCAAGAATACTGATGATCTCATGTAAGATTGTCAGTGTTCTTGCGGAAATGCTATGCTGCTCCCGTTCAAATGCTTTTGCGCGAGAGGGCCAGTGTAGACAACGCGGTATTGTTTTGTGTAAAAAAGCCCCGATGGCAAAAATGGCGATCGGGGCTTTCTTGCGCAAAACCGCATCTAGATTGGCACGGACGCTTTTCCGCAAAAAGTGCCAATCTAGATGCTCTTTTCCGCAAATGCTTTTAACGGAAAAACTTTTCTGTTAAAAGCATTTGTGGAAAATCATGCCAGTCTAGACGTAGCCGTAGGGGCCAAGAGGAGCTGGCAAATCACTTGGCAAATGCGAAGGAGAAAAGTTCCTGAGGGGGCATATTTCTACTTCTAGTGGAAATCCTGGCAGACTTGGAAGGAATGGATGTACTACAGCTAGGCTTACCACCTACTTTACAAAGAAATAAAAGAACAATTGTATGAAAAATAGGGCGGGGGGGGGGCAAGTCTCCCTCCGCATCTAATTTTGCAGCGCACAAATCAGAATACTAAATCACAGGTGAAGTATCACAGCCTAAAGTCTGGAGTGAGTATGTTCAACATTCAAAGGCGATCTGGAATACTAGGCTCCAAATCAAAGGTGTCCTTTCAACGCAGCACAGTTGATCACTTTAACCTCAGAGGCAGCATCCAAAATCAGCCCTGGCACAGTTGGCCCTAATTCCCAGACACCAAGTGCAGATGTTTTCTCAAAGGCTGAATTTGCCCGGCTTGTGTGTTGCGTATGAAGTGCTCTGGATGGATCCTTAGGGAGGAGGGCTTTGATTTTAGGGGTAGGGGTGTAACATGGGGAGCAGGAGCTAGGGTTGGAGCAGCTACGAGTGCTCGGGGGGGAACTGCAAGGGGCAGGTTTTCTAGGGAGGCAGCCTTTGACCAGGGGTGTGGCCACGAGACACCCAGAAATGTCTCCCTCATGCAAAAGAGGCAGCGGGGCAGCGGCTCCGTGGAGGCAAAGGCGGGGACGGGGGGGGAAGGAGGCAGGCCGCCGGGCTGGAGGAGCCTGGCGGGGGGTGGGAAGCCGAGTCTCCTGCGTGCTGAGGGGAGGGAGGGGCAGGGACGCGAGCACGTCAGTGCCGCCGCCGGCCTCCAGGCGGGATTGAGGAGGAGGTGAGTTCCCTCGGGGGCGGGGGGGCGGCGAGCAGTGGGGCCGCGTGATGTGAGCCAGCCCGGCAGGGAAGGGGTCAGCGCGGAGAGGCCGGAAGGAGAACGGGGCAGGCCGCGGCTGGGGCGGAGGGGGACGGGCCCAGGCAGGGCTGCTCGCCCCGAAGGGAGGCGGAGAGCGCGGCAGCTGCACAGCCGGGACCGCGCGCGGTTCCGCGCCTAACATGGCTCCCCAGCACCTGCAGCCGGGCCGTGGCAGGGGGAGCTGCTGATCTAGCGGGGCAGGCGGCCGCCCCGGCTGCCCCGAATGTGGCTTCTCCGCGCTGACAGCGGCCTCTAGGCGGGGGGAGCTGCTACTGCCCATCCGGGGTGCAGCCCCCAACATGGCTCCCTGTTCCCCACCGTGGCCGGGGAGCCGTGGGAGTGCAGATTCCCCAGCACCCGCGCAGAAAGCCTCGGGGTGTGGCTCACGGGGGGCCTCTCGGCCTGGGGAGCTGCAGCTTAGAAGGAACAGCGGCTTTGCCAGCACTCTCGCCTGGGTCTCCCAATTGCCATGTGCTGTTGGCAGAGATGGGGAGCCCTTGTGGGGGCAGGGTCTGCCGCTTTCCTAGTGATTTCTAAGCAGCGCCTCCACTATTTACAGGGCCCAGGTCAAAAGTCAGTGCAAGAAACCCAAGGTTCAAAGGAGGCTGATCAGCACCATTCAGAATCCGGTGTGTGTGTATGGGGGGGGAGAGGGGGAAGTGGGGAGACCGGGGGAGCTGCTGGAACTCTTGAGGGTGGGGTGTGTGAATTGCACCCTCTTCAGGAGCTCAGCATTACTGTGCAGTAGCTGTTCAGCAGAGAGACAGAGAAAAGACCTAACGGAAATAGTAGTTATGCCACTGGTCAGGGTACTTGTACACAAGTTGTCCAGGAAAAGGGCAACTGTGTGTTGATCATGTTATATGCTTAGCAGCCTAACTTGGCTTTCCACCATTGCACACAGTTGATCTCACAAACCTGTGGATTTAGAGGAAGTGATTGGTGGTGCTCAGAAGACAGGCAGGTTCCTCAGTAGTCTAATGTGAATCTCAGGGAGCCTAAACACAATTCATAGGACATGTGAAATGAATAGCTTTTAATACAAAGACTGTAAGTGCTCTGGGCCAGGCTTTCTTTGTGTTTCTAGGAAGTGCAGTGCAAAACTGGGCACCAGTTTTGAGATGCTACTGTAATACAGTTAATAAAAATACTAAGTTACACTCTGGGCAAAGAAAACCTCCACACAAATCAAACAAATTGCACAAAAAGTTGAAACTCTTGCAAAAGTATGCAGTGTGAATTTTTTTTAAAACACAAAAAAATGAGAATTCAATTTAAAAAAATGTATTTTAAGATGTGATTTTTAAGTTAAAACATCCTCATTAGAAAATGTTATAATAATGGGATGCCTTAAGGAACGCTTTTAAAATGAATCTCAAAGGGAATTTTTCTCATAGAAGTTTAGTAGGTCTCTAGCCACCTCTGTTAACACATGACTATGTGATGCTGGAATAGTAAACTAGAGGAAATAACAGTAAATACATAGACTTTTTTTAAGGGGCGGGGGAAGAAGTTAGGCTCAGGAACAAGTCCATTATAATGGATGCTGATTTTATTTTGGATTTTTTTCCCTGCTCTGGTTCCTAGGTGCTAGCTATATATTATTGGTTTAAAACTTAGTACAGTGTCTAGGTAAAGATGAACAGCAGATTGTAATACAAGAGAGCTTTTTTTATTGGACTCTATTAACCTAGTTAACCTTAAGCCTTAACCATGACAGCAGTTTCATGTAAGAACCGACATGCAAAGTGCAATACTAAATTTTAATTAGAGTTTTCAAGACCTGAAGTGGAAGGGATTCTCATATTCTCCTCTCTGTTGATGTACATTTTTTTTAGAATCATAGACTTGGTAAAAAATACTTTGGTGATGGAGATTCAATTATATCATTTGTATGAGTTTGTATAATCTGTGTCAAGTTAGTGTTGATAAAGTAAAATAAGGACAAATTCAAATATGCAGTTTATCTTATTATTTATACCTTGACAGATAAATATACAGTAATCCTTATATATGATAGAACCCCAGTTTTAGAATCTCCTTTTCTCATGATTTGCCAGACAGACTCCTTGTCCGTTGATTAAAGATTAACTAACCATATGTAGTCTTGCCAAGTAGTTTGGATAATGAAGATTCTAAGATTTTATTTTTCTTTATAGCTTTGGAATACTTGTATGTTGCTTTGTAATGGGGAACTTTTTGAAACTACACATAGATAAAGATAAATCATTCAAGAAAAACATAACTATAAATTTCACTTATTGTCCCTCCGTAAGTCAGAACATAAATTACATGTAGTGCCCAGACCATACCTGTCCTATGTGAGCATTTCTATGTGGGTAAAATTTAGATATGTTTAGAGTCATGTGCAATATTCAAATAGATAGACTGATTATCCTAATATTAAATGTTATTGCTAACAATAGGAATAACATGACCTTAATCTTGACTGGGCCCTCTCAATGTTTCCATAGTAGTAGTAATAATAATATTACATATGAAATAATGCAATATGAAAGCAGTAACAAAATGTAGGCAAAATGTTACAAGACCCCAAATGTGTGAGTATCTGTTCTTTGTTAGATTGACTTTTGAAATTAGATATACCGTACAGCCAAACACAGAGGGGAGAATGAACTATAAACAATTTTCATTATATATAATTCTAAGAGTCTTGGCAGCGCCATTGACATACTTTCAGTATTTTAACAAGAAGTGCCCATAAAATTTCCCTCATTTGACTGTACCAGTTCTATATGGGACAGCAACATCATTCTAATCTTTGGTGGCAGAATTTTTAACAGCAGGCTCTTGAGAAACTCCCCCACCTAAGACATCAGTAGGCAGTGCAGTTAGCAGTGATAATGCACAGCTTTACTGCTATAAGAACACATATCCCAGTGTTAATGTCACTTCTGAATAGATATATCTCAAAGTATGCGTCTTAAATATACACCTTAGCTATCCATATTGCTGCACATCAGATGTGAGAGTAAAAATAAATGTGTGAAGCTCCAAACAGACTTACAAGGATTTCTGCAAATCAGAAAACCACATCTCCAAACAATCTATTATCCCAAATACTGACTGACACACACACACACACTCTCCCTCTCACACACACGAAATTAAAGTATTTATCAATTCACAATTGACAAAAGACAGACTTTCCTATACTTAAAATATGGCCAATACAACATGTTTGGAATGTGAGTAATTATGTGGTGGTCAAATGAGGGATGGGGGACAAAGGCTAAGAATAAATGAATAAGGTCTGTATTATTTGTGTTATCTTGTGTCTCTTAAAACAATAAACCACAGGATTAAGATTAGGGATGTTAATTTGTGTGCAACCATTGGATTTTTTTTGTGGTTACATGTTTACATGCTGGGGGGCAAGCACCAGCTGATAAGGGGTCAGGTGGCTCTGTGGGAGACGGTGCTCATGGGGAGCCAGCTTTTAAGCACACTTGTACCTGCTCTCCGCATGCTGCTGACTCTGTGGGAGGCAGCAAGGAGGAGGGCAGGCTGCTCCACGGAGCTGGCACTCATGGAGAGCCATTTTAAAAACTGGCTCTCCTGATCACTGGCTCCCACCTGCCCTCCTCCCCCTTGATACAGGCAGCAATTGGTTGGTGAGATGGGACCGGACACGTGTAGTCATTAGGATTAATAGATAAATCCAGGCTTATTGGTTAATCATGTAAATGTCTACATGCTAACATTCCTAATTAAGACAAGGGGAACATAAGCAACTATGTGGCTCTTAGGCCATGTCTACACTATGCAGAAGATCAACATTGTTACGTTTGATCTTTTGGGGTTCGGTTTAGCAAGTCTCGGAGGGCGCCCCTGTTGGCGCCGGTTCTCCTGCTCCTTATGGGGAGTAAGGGCAGTTGACGGGAATGTGTGTTCTCATTGACCTTCATCTGTGTGGACAGTGCGAAAATGTGATTTAAGATACATTGACTCCAGCTACATAATTAACGCAGTAGGAGTTGCGTATCTTAAGTAAACGTTCTGCTGTAATGTAGAACAGGCCTAACATTTTAAGATAAGGATATTGCTATAGCATTACCAATGGCAGTTGTGGCTTCCCAACGTTATTCCAGTTTGGTCCTGGAACTGCCCCTTGGGGTTTAGTACTACAACTATTCAACTACTTGGACACCTTAATAAGATATACAATAAAAGTGCTAATAGTAATAATATTGATAATTTTATAGGAAGACTGTTCACTATGAACTAGAGTGCAAAGGCATGTTCACTTCCTCTAGTGAAAAGCTATTTTATGCTAATAATTTAAAATCACTGTTGGCTATAGATTGAATTCAGATTTGTGAATCTTGGAGGCTCTTTATTTCCCCATGGAAGGGAAGATTTACTGAATCATTGTTACGTATTAGATATTGCTTACAATGGCAGTGTTGAATGATTGGTGGTATAAGAGTGAAAGACGAGGCATATAACTGTTAATACTCATATTTTAGCTAAGTATAAAAAGATAAAGATCTTTTCATTTACAAAGTAACTGGAGACCTTTGGGCCTCTTTTCCTAAAGGTCTTAATGTAATGTCAATAGAAACTGAGAAGCTATAAAGTAACTTTTTTAAGGGTTTCAAAATATCAGAAAGCAGCATGCAGACTTGTGGTAATGTATGCTATGCATAGTGGCGAAAAATATAAATAGAATGTTTGGATTAAGAGATTCTATTATGGATATGGTTTTAGTCTTAATTTACAAAAGGCTTGGTACAGAACAATTAGAAAAAAGAACAGTGAATCAATTTTTGAATACTCTTCTGGGACCATCTCAGAGAGAATTTTTTTTTTTCTCAAAATGTTACATCCCTTTGGTACCCATTCTATCAATATAGATTTTAAAAAAATCTAAGAGTTTTGTGTTAATTTTTCATATTTTGGAGTGGTTGAGAATATGGGGCCTACTTCTTTTCTCGCACAAGTGGTATTAAATCAGTGCCAATAAGGGCAGGTCTAAAAGTGCTCCTAGTGCACATACAGATTATACCAGCAAAACTTCACTTTTGACTCTGTATCTTTTTCTATTTTTCCTCACCTCCCCCAAATGAAATAAATTATACCAGTTATATGCATAACTTCTACATTAGGGGATTTTGCTGGCATAGCCATGTTAGTCAGAAATCACACTTAATTATGCCCTGCATAGCATAGCTATGTAAACAGAAGTTTGTAGTGGAGAACTGGCACTAGATAAGAATCAGGTATGTATTGAATTGAGAATTGACTATCAAATAATATGCTCTGGAAATATTCTGCTCAGTGTACATGTCCTAATTATTTTTAAGCACTTTGTATTTTTTTGCTGAAAAGGGTTCATTTTCCTCGCCTTTTCTAGCATTTTAATAATTTGCAGTTCATGATTTCATTTGATATTTAATATAGCTCCATGTTTTTATTCTAATACTAATTTTGTATGTGAATATTCCTGAAGAACAATTTAAAATAGGAATTCTGTCTACCAATTTGAGAGATTTAGGTGTTTTTCATTGTGTTTGATTGTTTTATAAGGTTTATACAAGGAGTTTACAGGAAGGTGGCTGCACAGCCTAAAGAACACAGACATATTTTGTGAATTCTAGACCTTAGCATTGTTGAAATATAAACTTTCAAAAGCTTTTGCCTTTGACATTCTTTGTCTATTGAATTGCAATTTAGGATAGTGAACTTCTGGTTATAACCTTACATATAGCTTAAGGCAGGCAACCTTTTCAAACCAAAGAGCCAAACTACATCAAAATTCAGAACAAATGGTCAAAAAAGAGCCATATAAGAATGCCCATTTGCATGACTGAAAATATACAACTTAATATTATTGATAATTGACATAATGATTAATAATAGCATAAATGAAACATTGTACTTACAGACATTATTTAATGGGACTTCTACTGTTGCATCTTTTTGCACATTTCTTTGAAGTTTACATTATAACTGGTCGAATCCAGCTTTGTGCACATTCAGGCTGCCTTCTATCATTCTTATGGCTGGGGGATGTCGGAGTGCAGGAGTCTGGGTTGGTGTGTATGAATGGCTCAGGGCAGGGAGTTTGGGTGTTTGATGGACTTGTGGTACAAGGTTGAGGTGTGTGAGAGTACAGGAGTGTTACGGTAGGGAGCTGGGGATGTGTGGGTGCAGGAGTTTGGGGATGTCAGGGTATGAGGGGCTCAGGTCAGGAGGTTCAGGTGTATGCTGGGCTCAGGGCACAGGCCTGCAGAGTGTGTGTGTAGGTGGGGGAGGGGGCTGCAGGAGTGTTGTGGCAGGGGACTGCAGGCATGGGGGTGCAGAAGTCGGGGATGTGGGGTTGCATGAGTTTGAGGATGTTGTGGTATGAAGGGCTCAGGGGAGAGGGTTCAGGTGTATGATGGGTTCAGCGTTGGTGTATGTGTGTGTGGTGGGTGAGAGGGGTGCAGGACTTTTCTGACATGGTCAGATGGGGGCCGGTCCCCAATTGGGGTCTTGTTGGCCAGGCTTTATTTTTAAATAAAGTTAAAATATTATGTCCAACACAAAAGGTTTCAACATTGTGTTTATTTAAGGCAGGAGTGAGGAATCTTTTTTTGTGTTGGGGGCCACTGACCCACAGAAAAATCAGCTGGGGAACATACCATACAAGTAAGAAGCAAAAAAAAAAAAAAAACCCCAAACAAAACCCTCCCCAACCCCCCAATGCTCACTGATGTGGCCCCTAACTAAAACACCTAATTCCCCTGGTGCTCCAGTCCCATGATGGGGGTAGGAGCAGGGAGGACTGAGGTTCAAGGCCTCAGGCCAGATTTACTCTTCTGGGGTTCCATGGTTAATGGATTTTGTGGGCTCCCCTAGGCTCTGGGGCCGGGCCAAAAATGAAGGGCTACATCTGTGGGACTGGGTTGCCAGTGAACGGGGTAGGGTGCATGATGTGGATGGGGGATGGGGTACAGGAAGGGCTGAGGGGTTCGAGGCCTGGTTGGGAGGTAGAGTGCAGGAGCAGGGTGGGAGTACGGTGTTTCCCCAGAGGGGAGGGGGCAGGCGTAGGGGAGGAGGCAAGAACAGGCTGGGGGCAGGCTGCCTGTCCAGAGGGAGGGGGCAGGAGCAGGCTGGAGGCAGGGTGTCTGTCCAGGGAGGAGGGGGCAGGAGTGGGCTGGTGGTGCAGGGTTTCAGCAGGTGGGTGAATGAGAGGGTTCGGGATGCAGGGTGTGGGCATGAAGGGGTGGGAGGGCTTTCGTACTGCATCACAGCCACCATATAACATGATCTTCCTCTGCTCCCATTTGTTGGATTCTGGCCAATCGGAGAAAAGGGGAAGCCTCCAGGAAGTGTGTCCATGAGGCTGGTTCCCCCAGTCGGGGGAAGGAAAATGACAGGGTGCAGAGCCATTTTTGGCTCTGCTTGTTCCCCGCAGGCTGGATCTGGCAGGGAGGCTTATGGCTTTCTCTGGCCCCATTCCCTTCTCGCAGGAAGCCGGTGCTGGTGTTCCAGTTTTGCAGGCAGTCATAAGGCTGTGGTACCAGTGCTCCTTGCTGCGGGGCGATCTTGGGAGGGAGCTGAGTTGGAGCTCCAAAAGAGCCATATCTGGCTCCCTAGTGAGCCATATGTTGCCAACTCTTGGTTTAAGGTAAATAGGAGTGCTCCAAAACCAAACAATAACCTGATTTTTCAGTTTTAGAAGTATTTCTTATCTTGATCATACATTAAAGCTCCCTTCAAAGAAATATGCTTTTGTTGTCGTAAAGTCAGTTTTCTTTTTGGTTGTGATTTAAGGAGAATTTATGGAGACCGCTATAAGGTTACATGGCCCTAATCGCTCACTATGTCAGGCAGAGCATAAACATTTCTCTCACTTGTACCGGAAACAATTAGCTTTCTTTTTATTTATTCTGCCTGCTTTTTTGTAAAATTAAGGGTCATATTAAATGCTTAGATACAAGACATACGCATTTAGAGATCAATATATGATTTATTTGTATATCTCATAATATCGTTTGAGAGAATCATCTAAGTCTTCAACAATTTTGACTAATTACTAAATAAAGCAGGCTGTATCTTCATAGAGAAGTATATATCTGTCTTTTCAAACACTGCTTTTGAAGAAATAATAGCTGAAGATTGCACAAGTAACAATTTAGGAAGTAAATCTAGATTTTTCAAGCATACGATTTAACACTTAATTGTGAAGATGTTAGGAAAACTATCTGTCAATTTTTTTTCTCATATGTGTGTTTTTTCCCTGTATGTTTTTATGTTTACTATTTTAAGACTTAGCGGTGGCATTTAAAATGCTATTTTTCAATTGGAATTTTAAAAATATTGCCAGGAATTGGCATTTCACTCAGTAACGACTCAGGTGACGTGCAAAAATCCCATTACTTCATCAGTACAGTGTGTGTAGAATGTCTTCACTAATCATGCTTTAGACGGGCATTTAGTAAATTTACAACTGAAACTTGTCCAAACTTTAAAAAACAGACATGTGACACCTATACCACTCAATGCCTTATTCCTCCTCCACTATTAGGGCACAAAACACATCATAACTATCATGAAACTTAATTGGAACATAGAGCTTGCCACCATGCATACTGTTTTTATACTGTGTAACTTTAAAAAAAGTTTAACCATGCACTGTGCTTTTACAGAGTCATTACCCAAGTGTGGTGGTTTCATTGTAGCAGTGACATCACAGTGTTGTTCATACTGTGCATTTAATTCTGTAGTAAAATATTATCATTATTATGTTCTGGGAGTAGACTGTCAGAGAGATGCATTTATAGGATGTGTCTGCATTCTTGGCAATGAGTCAGAACCTCTGGAAAGCTATAACCACGGGTGAAGAGCTAATTATTCCATGTGTATTTATATAATGAGTGTTAGCCCTGACTCTACCTCACTTCCTTTACTATGACAGTAAGTTCAGAAATCTCAATTTTTCTTCATATTTCTCTGTATTCTATTTACTATTTGTTATATTAAAGGTTATTTGCTGTTCTTAAAAATAATTTGTTTTAGTATTAAATATTTTTAAGTAGAATTAGGCTCAACATAGTTATACAGTTTAAACATTTCAATTTGCATTCTAGGTTCAGATTGGTCATTTTCAATTGCTTTCCCTGTAACTTGACTTCAGTTCTCCAATAGAGGATTAGTAGACTAGGAATGTCTACACGCACAGGTCCTTGTGAATTAAAGGTACTGACAGAAAGGCTTACATCAGCGCTCCTGACCACCAATTCAGGAAGAATCTGATAGGGAATAGAACACTTGGTAACTTTCTGTTCTTGCAAAATGCACACAGGTCCACCTGGGTAGTTCCTTACCTGTTGAAGATCAAGCTGATCACATGCAGGTGGAGCGACCACTTGTGGCAAGATGAGAAGGCACTATTGAGATGATTTAGGGTGTTTTTGGTTTCTGATAGGTGAGTGGCTAAAAGATGAATGGATGCCACAGACAAAAGTTTGATCAGGACAAAGTATTTCTTCTTGACCTATTTTGTTTGAGAAGACAGAGGAAGGCGTTTGTGAGATTGTATGGGCAGTTTTCACACACAGAATTGGAAGCGACCTTCTAGGAAGGAATACTGCAGAAAGGGATCTAGGGATCATAGTGGACCACAAGCTAAATAGCTAAATATGAGTCAATAATATGACACTTGCAATAAAGTAAACATGATTCTGGGATGCATTCATATACCAGAAGTGTAGTGAGCAAGGCATAAGAAGTAATTCTTCCGCTCTACTCGGTGCTGATTAGGCCTCAGTTAGAGTATTGTGTCCAGTTCCGGGAACCACATTTCAAGAAACGTGGAGAAATTAGAGAAAGTCCAGAGAAGAGCAACAAAAATGATTAAAGGTCTAAAAAACATGACTTGTGAGGGAAGACTGAAAGAATAGGGCTCGTTTAGTTTAGAAAAGAGAAGACTGAGAGGGGACATAGCAGTTTTCAATTATCTAAAAGGATGTTACAGGGAGGAGGGAGAAAAATTGTTCTCCTTAGCCTCTGATGATAGGACAAGAAGCAATGGGCTTAAATTGCAGCAAGGGAGGTTTAGGTTGGACATTAGGAAACACTTCCTAACTGTCAGGGTGGTTAAACATGGGAATATATTACCTAGGGAGGTTGTGGAATTTCTATCACTAGAGATATTTAAGAGCAAATTGGATAGACATCTATCAGGGATTATCTAGATTGTGCTTGGTCCTGCCATAAGGACAGGGGACTAGACTTAATGATCTTTCAAGGTCCCCTTCAGTTCTAGTATTCTATGATTTGTGGGCTTGGAGTTTAAATGTCATGCTTCATGTGATAGAAAATATTCCATCACAGACCATCTTCACTGCCTCTGCTGTTTAGAAAAAGGCATATATCAAAGGCCCATATAGCCCTGCAAAGAACAGGAAAATCACCTTTTTTTCCAGATTGAGGGGGCTAATCAGATACAATCCTTTCAACCTGTTTCCACTTTAGAGTAGTCTTGGCAGAGTGCTTTAAAAGCACAAAAGGAGTAAAGGAAGCAGTTGAAATCGGTGGATTCTGAAGGCTCCTTCAAAGAAGCCAGGGAGATAACTGTTGAAGGAACCATGGGCCATGGCACATAATGGGACAAAGTGCTGAGAGACAATGTGACCTTTCTTTCCAAATGAGAGGTAGTCCTCCAGCTGTAAGAAAGAGATTCAGTTCTATTTTCTGAGGATAAGAGGAAGGTTTTTTTCCATGACAGATTCAAGAAAATTGAACAAGTACATTAAAAAAATCATATGTTGTAAGGTAACTATCGTTTTATAGGGCTGTTAAGCATATATATGTATGTAGTCTTCAATTACATTATCGTGTCCTGTTTTCTTTCCATGAGGCACCAGTCGCATTCATTATAGAAGATACATAGCTCATCTATTGAAAGGGTACTAGAGGGGATTAAATAAATCTCCAAATTGGTTGAAAATAATTTCAGGGGGTAAAATATTTATATTGAGATTTTGTCTAAACTGGTTTTATACAAATTGTTATTATGTTGCAGGTGTCATGGTAACTAAAGATCTTAGAGCACATTCGTCCAGATCCAGCCCCCTCAGTATGTACGAAGAATATCTTTGTGTGTACTACCCGAAGTTCAAGTGTTGTCTTTATGCAGAATTACTCAGCAGCTAGATCGGATGCTTAGGGAGACCAGTTTTGCAAGCTTTTATTGATCATTTCCAGGCCTACTTCATCAAAGTTGTTACTTCATCCCCCACAAGTACTTCTGTAATGTATATTACCTTAAGAGGAAAGAATGCTTACTAATACCTATAGTTCTTTGAGTAGATTGTCATTATAGATTTATGTTTCCTATTATGTTTCCTCTCTGTTTGGCAGTCTTCATTACATTCTGAGTAAGTTTACAGGTGGAAAGTAGGGCTGGAGTGCTTTACACAGAGGCTATGTCTACATTGGCATCATCTTGCTCAAATACTCTTTAACGCAAGAGTTCTTGCCTTAAAGTATTTGCGCAAGAGAGGTCTACACTGGCATGTGCTTTTGCGTAAGAGATGTGCTTTTGCGCAAGAGCATCCATGCCAGTGTAGACGCTCTCTTGCGCAAGAAATTCATGTTGTCTGTCTACACTGGTCTCTTGCGCAAGAACAGTTGCGCAAGAGGGCTTATTCCCGAACAGGAGCATCATGGTTCTTGTGCAAGAAGCACTGATTTCACACATTCGCACGTCAGTGTTCTTGCGCAAGAACTCCCCACCAGTGTAGACAGGTAGCATGTTTTTGCGTAAAAGCAGCCGCTTTGGAGCAAGATTGCGCCAATGTAGACACAGCCAGACTGTTTAGTTTTGTGATAGAACTTAAATGTGGCTCCAACATTTACTGTTTTCTAGTATCAGAGGGGTTGCTGTGTTAGTCTGGATCTGCAGAAGTGACAAGGATCTGACGAAGTGGATCTTTGCCCATGAAAGCTTATGCTCCAATACATCTGTTAGCCTATAGATGCTACAGGACTCCTTGTTGTTTTCTAGTAGGTTCTGACTTGTGGTCAATGATGCATGCACATCTCAGAAGTGGGGAAGTATGCTCACAATCTATTTGAGAAACATTACTTGCTCAGATGCTAAGCAAAATGAACAGCCTGAAATAAATTAATAAAATAAAATTCTGAACTAGAAAGGCAACACACACGCGCACGCATGAGATCTATCACGGAGAGAGAATCTTTCACATATGTGAAAGAAACTTATGGAATTTTAGTTTCTTTTCTCCAACACCATGATGAAGGAAAACTTAAAGTATTTCTTATTTTAGTTCGTCTGAACATCTGTGTTGATTTAGTTTTTTTTGTATTTAAGTAGTAGTATATTGCTTATGATATACCACTGTTCTTGAAATTTTCTAATGTTACAGAATCCTTTATTAAGATGCATTCTAATATATGCTCTTAATATCTTTTGACTATTTAAATAGAATGTTTAAACGTGAATTTTGAAAGGGTAGTAGATATATTTTACTCAGGATATAGCATAAATTCTATAACTTAGCTATTTTCAAGTGTTAATATGTTTATACATGTCTCAGTCTAGTTTAATGAGGGTGTATCATTTGTGTAGCTGTTAAAATGAATAACCAATAAAAGGAAACATTGCACTAATAAACAAGAGATGGCTGGAGTTGGATCCACTAACTGAAACAATTTACTTCATCCATCTTCAGTGTTTCTTAGCAACACGAAGTACTCTTACCCAGGGCGCTTTCACGGACTTTCACATCTTTCTTCAAATACAGCTTTGGTAGTATTTTATATGACCTGAAGTTCGTCCATCTGTCCTCAAGCTCCCAATGCTTTTCCATTGCTTCCAATGATCAAATGATCTTACATACATTTTTTTCCAGCTTAATAACACACAAGTTGACTAGAGAATCATTCAACATGTCAGGTCTTCCAAAGAGTTCTGGGAAATTATTTGCTGTTCTGTATAGCAAAGCTAACCTTTATTGAAAATGTGTTATAGTTTCATAATAAAACGGGTAGGAAAAATGTTGGTTTGGGAACTAACTAAATATTTTCTGATAGCCCTAGCCTCAAGGCTTGGATTGCTTGTAATAAAATGGTAGCTTTGATATCTTTTGGTGAATTGACTAATATTCTGTTAAGATAATAATTTATGAAAATTCTGGCTTGATACAGAATGTTACATTATCAGATTGTTCATGTGCAAGAATTGAATTAATGTGTGGCTGACATTTTCAGTGTTTATTTAATGAGAAGTTAGTAAACCATTGCTTCTCTGTATGTGCAGTCTAATAACTCATAGGTTGCTGTTGATACATTAAGATCCTTTCTCCATTTGTTCCATTTTATAAAGTGCAAGAAACTGATTCTGATCTTAGATCTGCTAAGGAAAATCAGCTTGATGACGGAAACCCATCAGATACATAACAGAAAGCATTATTACTTGAATATTGGGAGTAAACTTCGATTTCATTCTATAAATCTATATATAACTGTTATAGGAAATATTGTGCTCTGAATTTTCAGTAAATTGCACAGAACATTTCTGTGATTGTGTAATATGCTTTAATGACTTAGTTTCTCTAACTGTCTTACTCTGAAAAAAAGGTTTTGGAGGCCTTAGGAGAAAAATTTATCCACAGAGTATAGTAATAAGTGGTTGCAAAATTTTGTGGTGAGTTTATTTCTAATTTTTTTACGTAAGCAGAGTAATCACTAAGATATATAGAAGTTATTATATACAATACCCCAAAACTGCAGAAAGTATTATCAATTCAAGAAATGCTGCATAGTAGCTAACAATATGGACTTGGCTGTGATGCTGACTTTTTTGTGAGTGAAAAAGATGAATATAAAAGAGAAAAGACTTGATGAGAGAGTGTGGTATGAAGGTTTTATGAAGGTTTTATCAGCATGTGTTTGAGAGTGTCTGTCTGTCTCTGTCTCATTTTTCATGAATTGTGAAGTTCCAAAGAAATATACAAGTTATAATACAGGCAGTCCCCGGGTTACATGGACTTACATCGGATCCCTCCTTACAAACAGGGTGAGACAACCCCGCACTAGCTGCTTCCCCCCAGCAGATCAGGGAGATGTGAAGCTAGCGCCCCCCACAGCGGACCAGGGAGACGCGGAGCAGCTTTTCTCAGCAGACACCTCAGCTTGAGAATAAAGGACTGAGGGAAGTGATGTGTGGGAGAATAGACCTGAGCTCTGGAGAAATGTTTGTCTAGAGTTTCCCCTACAATATGTACCAGTTCCGACTTGCATACAAATTCAACTTAAGAACAAACCTACAGTCCCTATCTTGTACGTAACCCGGGGACTGCCTGTAACTGTGAATCAGATCCCTTTATCTCACCACAGTATCATGTATTATATTTATGCAACCTATTTTGTGAGTGGAACCTACCACTGGGTTGTCTGGGCTTCCAGCTTGGTCTAGTTAGAGTTAGTCTAGTCCAGCGATGGGCAATAACTGACTAAACATGGGCTGCCACCACTGTATATACCTGTGCCTCCAAAGGTACGGGCATTTGCAGCTCCTGTTGGCTGTGGATTGCTGTTCCTCACCAATGGGAGCTGTGGGAGGTGGTGTCCTGGTCTGTGCCACTTTTCACAGCTCCCATTGTCTGGAAATGGTGGTCTGTGGCTAATGGGAGCTGCGAGCGCTTTTACCTATGAAGACGCAGATAAATACAGCAGCAGCAGCCCTCCATGTCTCACTCTGGCAAACTGCCTCTGTTTTATTGCCCACTTCTGGTCAAGTCCCTGTTTCTGGCTCCTATGGCACACATTCAGGTCTCTTGTCTGATATCCTTTCTTGGCAGTTTGGGTGCCTTGTCCAGCCACTTTTGATCTTGAAGTCAGTGTCTAAGATCTCCTGATTCTTATGTCACATATGTGTGCTCCATAAAATCAGTACATAGGCTACGAGCACGCTAGACTTCTAATTGAACCACTTCAAGAACAATATGTCAGAAAAACAAGGAACATGGGCTTAAGAAAGGAATATTTTAATCACAGTGACTTTTCTCTTAAAATACTCAAAGGTTATAGACATTTGAAAACAATGGAAATCCTCAGGCCCATCTTCTAGTCTGATCTCTTCCTTCCTGTGGTTCATTAACCTTTCATTCTGAACAGGGCCCTTCATTCACTCTCATCTTTCTGCATGACCTGGTTATATGTGGTGATGGTGGCATCCCCCATGCACAGAGCAGGACCCTTCTCTATTGGGCCTGGTCTATACTAGACCAGGCAGGTCTGCTTAAGGCACGCCATCCAGCTATGCAAAATTAATAGCTGGTTTTGGCTTTCCTTAAGCAGAGCCACTGCAGCGTCCACACTGTGGGAGGCAGATTGGAACACGCACTCCCGCCAGCTTCCTATACTCTTTGCAAGCTCCTCAGCATTCTACATTAGACCTGATAAATCAGCGTTTCCCAAACTATGGGCCAGGCCCGGTACCAGTCTGTGGGGAAAAAAATACCGGGCCTCAGCGTGGCTGCCGGGGTGTTCCAGGCTCCCGGAGTGCCCGTGTGGCACCAAGTCCCCCAAGCCCTGGGCCAGGCTGGGCAGAGGACGCAGCTGGATGTTCTGGGCTCCAGGCAGAGACATAGTGAGTGGAGGGCAGGGGGGGCAGTTGCCCCTGGGTGCTATGTTAGGGAGGCGCCAGGCTGGGCTATGGGATTATGGAGCGCTGGGCTCACCTGGGCTGCAGAGAAGGGAGGTGCCGGGAACCTGGCACTGGACTCAAGTGGAAGAGGGAGGGGCGGGCAGGGAATCCGCACATGTCTGTGCGGTTTGCGGGGAGGTGCAGGGAAATGGAGCTCAGCTGGGCTGCGAGAGTGAAGAGGTGCGGGCTCCTGGGCTGGGCTGGGGAGGGGATACTGAGGAGGTGCGGAGCTCAGAGCTCAGTTTGGCTGCAGAAGGAGGGAGGTGCTGGGAGCCTGGGGCTAGACTCAAGGGGAGGGAGGGGCAGGAAATCAGATATGGGCTCAGCAGTTCTGTGGGGCTTGTGGGGAGGTGCAGGGAAACTGTGATGTGGGGGAGGTATGCAGGGAACCAGTGCAGGGCTCAACCAGGCTGAGGTGGATGGGGAAAGGCATAGGGAATAGAAGGGCAGCTCAGCTGGACTGTGAGGGGCTGCAGGGAACTGGTGCTGCACTCCCTTGGATTGTGGGGAATGGTTTTGGGGAAGGTGCAGGGAACCAGCCGGGAGTGGGCAGCTCAGTTGGATTGCAGGGGAGGGAGGTGCAAAGAAGCCTAGTGGGGAGGGGAGGAACCAGGAGCCCTGAAATGACCTCCCCTGGTCCAAAAAATCCCTCATCGGGGACCAGTGAGGTCCAGAGGGTGCCAGACCAGGGAAGTCCAACTCCTACCCAAGTCCCCTCCTTGCATCCTCCCTCTTAGCCAGATACCCTACCACTAATCTGCTCCTGCTTCCTCCTCCCAGAGTGCCCTTGAGGCGCCAGGTGCCCCCAAGCCCTGGCCCGGGCTGTGTAGAGGATGCAGCTAGATGTTCTGGGCTCCCGGAGTGCCCGTGTGAAGCTGATTCCCCAAGCCCTGGCCTGGGCTGGGCAGAGGATGCAGCCGGGTGAAACAGTGAACATTTATTCATTTTTCATTTTTTTTATATGCGTTTATATTTTTGGCCTGCAAAAAACAGTACTGAAAAAAAAATGTGTTCCAACTAAAGTAAAAAGTTTGGGAAACCCTGGTCTAGCCAGCTTTCTATACATCTTAGTCCATTTATCCAATCCATATTCCCTTAACTTGCTAGCAAAAATATTGTGGGTGACCGTATCAAAAGCTTTGCTAAAGCTGGCACTGGGGGCTTTGGGAGGACCAGAAACATCTTATTTGCATATTCATAATTTGATTAATGAATATGCAAATATGCAGCTGAATGTTACCGGTCCTCCAAAAGCTCGTGAATGGATTTACTGGTTCCTGTGACAAAAAGCTTGGGAACCCCTGCACTAAATCAAATGATAGAAGATTGACCTCTTGAGGGTCAAGCTTTTCTGTAGTGTAGACCTGCCTTGCTGTGCTACAGGGTCCACTGGAGAAGCTACGAACTTTGTAGTTTGCCCCTTCTTTGCTGTAGGCCTGTATGTAGAAATCTAATATTATGTAAGAGTAGACCAATAATCGAGGGGCAGTCACAATTATTGGATGAAGCTTTGTGATCTTGATGGCTTTTAATGTTAGTCCTTCAACAGGATGTCAAACAGTAAAGCAGGGGGTTCCCAAACTTTTTGACACAGGGACCAGTAAATCCATTCACGCTGGAGAGCACCGCTGCCGCCAACCTTGATTCCGCCGGCCAGCTGGCCGCCCTCGATCTCTGCCGGACAGCTCCGCTACCCCCAACCCTGCTTCCCGGTGGCCATTTCCCCTTGCCCCCACATACCTCCTCCCAGCCTGCCCCACCCTGGTCCCCTCCCAGCAGCCACGCTGAGGCCCAGTATTTTTTTCACGTGGCCTGGTATCAGGCCGCAGTCCATAGTTTGGGAAATACTGCAGTAAAGTATTAGTCTAGGACAGTGTTTCTCATCCTTTTTCTATAAAGTGAAATAAAAATTATAAGTACCCCCAGTACCTACAGTTTTCAGACACACAGACGTTTCTACCATTGCTACACATTTTTTTTAAACAACTTAATCGTAGCTGGGTGGGCGATGAAATGTGTGGGTGTAAAAAGTACAAAAATAATAAAGCGCTATAAAACTTAAAACAAAAATTCAGTTTTCTCCAAATTTCAGTTGTTGACGTACCCCCTAGACTTCACTTGGGTACTCCTAATGGTACTCATACCACTGATTGAGAAACACTGGTCTAAGATACAGTGCAATAGCTTGTTTTTGGGCAGACTTGTGAATCAATGTCCAATATTTTCATACGCAGAGCAAGATAGAATTCCTAAATTGACTCAGACATATTCTGCTCTGCTATAACATATTTTACAGAAAATCTGTTTCCAAAAGGTTTTAGATAGAGAGTTCTAAAGAAGTGTTATTGGGACTTTTATGTAACCTTCCAAGTATAAAGACAAAGTCCAATTTTAGAGACCGTGGAGGCAAAGGTATAATGAATAAATTTAATATATATCTAAGATCGCTTCTAAACAGCTTTTCTATTTATAAGAATTTTATGAATTTAAAGCCTTATGTGTCAAATATCCCATCTTTGGAATCCCACTGGAAAGTTTCCATTATAAAGTTCACATTTCTAGCTCCGAAAGGCTGTAAGATATTGGATCTGAAACTTGCTTCTTATCTGGACTGTATATTGCTTATTCTGTATGTGAGAGCATTTAATTTTGTGGTTATAGTGGGAAGTCTATTCATAGGGTAAAAAAATATGGAAATATTCATATTCCCTAATTTAAGCAAAAGGTGCTCAGGGCTTTGGAATGTTGGAAATAGTCCTGCTGCTGATGGATTACAGGCAGTCCCCGGGTTACATGGATCCGACTTACATCGGATCCCTACTTACAAACGGGGTGAGGCAACCGCACTAGCTGCTTCCCCCCAGCAGACAGGGAGACACGAAGCTAGCGCCCCCCCCCCCCCCCCCCCCCAGCAGACCAGGGAGACGCGGAGCGGCTTTTCTCAGCAGACATCTCAGCTTGAGAATAAAGGACTGAGGGAAGTGAGGTGTGGGAGAATAAAACTGAGCTCTGAAGAAATGTTTGGCTAGAGATTCCCCTACAATATGTACCAGTTCCGACTTACATACAAATTCAACTTAAGAACAAACCTACAGTCCCTATCTTGTACGTAATCTGGGGACTGCCTGTATTACAAGATTGTAAGGAAGGGGGAAAGACTTCTTGTTTCCTCTCTTTCTTCCTTCTGGACCTCTGTAAGAATGTCACAAGATGATCTTTTTGTGTTCAGCATCATGGTTATGAGGATGTGCAATGAAAAGAAGCCCACTGCTACTATCAGGGCCCAAAATGTCACTCACCTCAAAATTGTATGATTAATTAAGTGAAAATTCTCTACAAAGTTTTATGAAAATATTGCCTCAAGCACCTTTATTTGTGGCCTAAGCAATTCCCTTTTCTTTGGAAGGTGTAAAACTATGATAACGTTGAGCCTTGCAAATGATCTTTAAAAGGTAAAGGGTTAACCTGATGGTAGGGTATGGTATTCCAGTGGGTAGGAATGACTTGTAATCAGCAACTGTGGTGTTGAAGAAATGTTACAAAACAGGTTGCTGTAAACTGTTCTTCAGCTTCACCTTTTTTTAAATTATATTTTCCCAAACAAAGAACATGCATTTTTTTAATCTCATCAAATATTACAAAAAGTATTTTTTCATTAGTGATATAAAGAAATAATATATGGATGTGGAAAAAGATTTTTCCAAATAAATAATATGAGTATAGTTGGGATTTAATCTTGGAATTACAAGGGTCAGTAGCATTCTTACTGCTCTTGTATCTTTTGATATTCATGTTTAAAGAATGTATATAAGATTAAGGATGTGATCAGGGGTGTCATTTGGAACATTTATTTTTCAGATCAAATATTCTTGTGCAACTCTTTCTTGAAAGGACACATAATGGAATATTAAAGAACTAATCTGAGAAATGATTACCACTATTAAAAGGCTACAAATTACTATTATTGTTGGGCTGGTATTGCTTCCCTTTGATTTTGTGAACTGGGAAAAGAGCAATCTAAGATGGAAAAGTTAAAATGTGGATCCTTGTTTGTTGAGAAGTTTGGCTTTTAGGTTTTCACAGTTCAGTATAACCAATGTCCATTAAGAAGTACGTAATTTAATTCTAAATTGGATCTGGACATTCTAATGAAATATAAAGCATATATTTTTCTTTACGTACCATGTTTCTCCATTATGCATTGTGAAGGAACTTATAATACTGGGCAAATGCATATATTTTTAAGGAAACAGAGAAAAATGAAGTGTTTAAATGGAAAAATCAGTCTTTCCATTCACTCCATTTTCAGACAGAGTAAGCATTCATCTTTCTGATGTCAGAAAAAAGGACAGGAATATTCTGTAAATTATTGGACTTTTCTTCCTGCCAAGAAAAATTGTTATAGGATAAATGCATTAGAGAGTTACTGGATCTTAACTTTTCAATTGCTAATTCATCTTTAAACCTCAAATTTCCATTTTGTATTTCTTTTTTTCTGCTCCCATGTGATCAGAATGTATGAAAATATTGCCCTTTAAAGTGAATTTTTTTGTAGCTCAGATTATTTCAGATCAGATTATTTTTCACGATGGGTTGTAGAAATAATACATATGCTCTATGGGAGAGATTATATTCCAAATTACAGTAAAGTTATATTAAGACTTAATGATACGTTGTGTGAATAAGATCTCTGTCTGGTTAGGTCCTTTCTTTCCACTCCCCTGCATTGGAAATAACTTGTCCATTCTTTAACAGGGGCCTATGTCCTGATCCAGTTCTCAGTGAAGCCAGTGGAAGTTGGATAAAGTCCGTAATTACGAAGCAGCAGACACAAATGGCAAATTTAGTATACAGTTTCATGGCTGGAACTACAGTACATCCCAATGTGAAAGGTTGAGACAGCTCTCAGCCATCTTATTTTATCAAATTATGTCAGTAATAATATTTTGCACATATCTAATACTTTGCATCAAGAATCTTGCAGTTCTTCTTACTGAAGGAATGAAGAAAAAACTAACAAGTTGTTATGGCTTCTGCTTGATAAACTTTTTGAATAATAGGCTTTTTTTTTTTTGTTTTGGGGTTTTTTTTTTTTTTGTTTCCCCATAGTCGACCCAATCACCAAGTAAGTCTTTTGACCACAGTCTTCCTCTTCTTTTCTGTATCAACCTCTCCTCTTCTTTTCCAGGTTTTGTTTATTGGCAAAAGAACTAAATGTTGCTGTAGCTAGATTGCTGAATTGTTCTTTAGAAAAGATGAGTTATCTCCTCTGCTAGCTTCTGTGGAGTTGAATTGTATTTTTCTACATCTTCTGTTCCATCCATCTTATACTCCACAGCAAGTCTATTGCTATACATCTGTTGTACATTCAGTGTACATATTCTTCTTAGTGTGAACATAACCTAGTTCTGTGTTTAAAAAAGCCTCCAAACTTTAGAGGTTTATTATGTTTGCTTGGTGATATGCATGTTCAGTGTGCTGCTTTATCCCTTAATATTACATTCATGCTTTTCTCTTTTCACAGATTTATTTTTTTAGTGGTAAGTGTATTGTGCTCACACAAAATTCACATTCTCTTAGAGATGCCACTCATTCAGAAGCAATAGTTGTATTTTTCAGATAATTTCCACATTGCATACAAATGAGGATATCTGTTTACTGTGATTTTTCTATAAATGAAATCTGATCAAGAAAAGATAGGATACTGTAATTTAAGTATGTAGGAAGTACAGTAAAACTCCAATAGTCTGGCACCCAGTAGTACGGCACTCCCGATAGTCCAGCATTAAAATGTCAAGTGAGTGAGCATCCTCAAAAAAAGAATTACAAGGCAGCAGCAGCTGAACCAAACGAAACTGGAAGGGATTGAATCAGTCTGCCATTGGCATTGTGTGACTCTGGACAGTGCTGTTTTGACTTTTGAATATTTTCACCCATCGGTGTGTACAGTAGTAATGGAGTCAAAGGTGAATGAAGTTGTTAGTGGTAGTGGTAAGAAAAGTGTAAAAAGGAAGCATGTAACGCTGACATTGAACCAGAAATTAGAGATTATAAAGATGCTAGAAAGAGACATAAATCGGCACATTATCATGAGTGAATTTAATATTGGCTCTTCGACAATCTATTACATCAAGAAACAAAGATATGTTGCGAGTATTTGTTGCTGAAAGTGAAGTGCCTACTAAATGTACCAAGGTACGGCAAACTCTGAAAAGACCTAAGATGGTGCAGTTGGATGTGGCTTTAAGTGGTTTAGTGCAAAGCGTTCTGAAGGTAAGCCCATTCCTGGACCAGTGCTCGTAGAAAAAGCAAAACAGTTTCACAGTGAAATGAACATTAGTGAATCACGTGTGTTTTCAGAAGATTGGTTGCGTAATTTTAAGTATTGGAATGAGATCCGTAAGTTAGATATCATTAGTGAACAAAAGTCTGCCGATCACGTAGCTGCTGAGGAGTACGGAGCTATTTTTGAGCAGTTGGTGGAGGAACATGGTCTGTTGCGTTCTCAAATATACAATGCCGATGAAACTGGGCTCTTATGGCATTGTTTGCCGAACTCTACTCTGGTGGTTGGTGGTGAAAAGACTGTTCATGGCTTCAAAATGAACCAAGACTGCATTACAGTTCTGGTATGTGCAAATGCATCCAGCACACATAAGCTTAAGCTTTTTGTTGTAGGGAAGTACAAAAAGCCTAGGGCATTTAAAACTCTTATAAGTTTGCCAGTGATTTATGAGGCATAGGGGAATGCTTGGATGACGGCAGAAATTTTTAAGGACTGTTTTTTTTTTTATTATTATTTTGTGCCCTCGGTTAAGGAGAATTTTAGAAAGGAAGGGTCTACAGGAAGATAGTAAAGCTGTTCTTTTTCTCGATAACTGTCGAGCGCATCCGCCCGCCTCAGAGCTTGTTAGTGGAGATATTTTTGCTACATATTTGCCAGCGAATATGATGTCTTTGCTCCAATGTATGGATCAAGGCATGATACAGAACTTTAAGTGTTTCTACATGGGGTCTTTTGTCCAAAAGCTGGTAAACTCAGACTGCAGTGTTTCTGAATTTCAATCCAGTTTCAACCTTAAGGATGCTGTGTATGCAGCTGTATTGGCTTGGAAAGACGTAAAGAAGGCTACTGTACAAAAATGTTGGAGGAAACTTTGTCTTAGCATCATGTTTTGTGATGATTCTTCCGATGAAGAGGAATTTTATGGCTTTAATGTTAGGCCTAAGCGCATTACTGACGTACAAAAATAATTGAAATGTCCCTGAGAAAAATGCTGTTGCAAAGCTCACAGAAAATGAGATTGAACAATGGCTTGATATGGACAAAGACGAACCAGTTGTAGAAATGTTGAGTGCTATCATTGAAAGTATTATGAATCCACAAAAACCTCAAGAAGAAGAAGAGGAAGTGACAGAGAGAGCAAAATATACCTGGTGAGAGGCAACTGATTTTATTTCCAAATTTGTTGAATTTGCAGAGAATTGCAGCCAATATAATGCAGCTGAAGTGATGAACCTTCATATTATTCTTAATAACTTTTAGACCAAGAAGTCTCAGTCCTCTAAGCAAGCCAATATCAGTGGTATGTTTGCAAGGGCACGGAAGATAGTTCAGCCTTTGTCTTCACCACCACCATCACCAGAGTCTACTGTTGTCGACACCCCAATGGAAGCAGAAGAGGATATTGATAACCCAGATGATGAAGCACGGGTTTCATCAGATGATTAGTTGTGCAGCATGGCAAATAAACAAAATTATAGATTTAAATTTCAGTGTTTTGTTTAAGTTTTTAGTGTTTAAGTGAATAATTTACAGACTGTATTAATGCTGAAGTATATATACAATAGTACCTCCTGATAGGCCGACATATCCGATAATCCGGCATCACTTACATCCCAAAGGTGCCGGATTATCAGAAGTCTACTGTATTACCTTAATAGGAGTCAGGAATGTTATTGTCTTTTGGTACATTTCGAGTTTTCTTAGGGTCTCTGAAAGCTTTTCACTCTGTTTTGTCAAAATGAGATGCTTAAATAGCAGAAGACATTTGCTTATGTTAGGTCTACACTTAAAATGTTAACTGATGCTATAATGTCAGTTAAGGATGTAATTTTTTGAAATTTTATTACCAGCAAAAACCCTATTGTAGACATGGTTATACTAACAAAACAGTGCTTTTGCTCATGTAATTTAGGTCATGTCCATACTATGAGTTAAGGTTGAATTTATTAAAGTTGATTTCTGGTCACCCCATTTTGCAAAGTCAAAGGTCTCTGTTCCCACTGAACGGAAGAATTCAGTGTAGTTTGAAATAGTGCATTCCCCATTAGGGAGGTTCCATCGATTTTTGAGAGTGCTGCACTGTAGGTAGCTATCTCACAGTGCTTCTGCTATTCTGTGTTCTGGGTTATGCTTGCAGTGCCCATTGGGACCAAAACTGTGCAGCGGGTGATTCTGGGTTCATGTCATCAGTGTCCCATAATGTGCTCATCTGTTCCCTCCCCCTTTGCTTGCGATACGAGAAACAGATATTTTGCTCCTTTTTTGGTCCTGGTTACCCACACAGATTCTAAAGCAGGTACGGATCCCGTTTCGCACCAAACCATTATGATATCGATGTGTACATTGGCACACCTAATGGTGCAGTATGTTGAGAGTGTATGCACGTCACTCTGCCAGGAAGAGGATGAGGATGAATCTTGGGATCCTGTGGACTCACTGTATATGCAAGCCCTTGCACTGATAGAAATGCAGCTGGCAATCGATCCTCTGGACACAGTGGAATGCCGGTTCTGGTGCTGTGAGACAGACTGGTGGGACTACATAGTGCTGCAGGTATGGGATGATCAGCAGTAGTTGCAAAAATTCTGAATGTACAAGGTTGCTTTCATAGAACTTTGCGATCGGCTTTCCCCAGCCCTAAAGCGTAGGGGTACCCGAATAAGACCTGCTTTGATTGTGGAGAAGTGTGTGGTGATTGCTCTCTGGGATCTTGTAATTCCAGACAGATACCGGTCAATTGAGAATCATTTTGGAGTGGGGAAATCTACATTGGGAGCTGTTGTTATACAAATAGCCAAGATAATCAATACCATTCTGCTACAGAGGTAGTGACTGGCAAATGTGGTCATTATAGTGGATGGCTTTGCTGCAGTAGGGTTCCCTCACTGCAAAGAGGTGATAGACAGAACATACATTCCCATCTTGGCCTCCAAACACGTTGCCAATGAGTACATAAAACCTGAGGGGTACTCCTTGATGGTGCTGCAGGCATGGTGGATCACAAGGGCTGATTCACCGACATCAGTGTGGGATTGCCGGGAAACGTACATGATGCATGCCTCTTTAGCAACTCCATTAGCATCTCTCTTCAGAAAGATCTACACTGGAACTTTTGATAAGTGGAAATGTTAATAGCGATCCTTAGTGACCCAGCCTGCCCCTTGCTTCTGTGGCTCATGAAGCTGTATACTGGCAGCTTAGACTGCAGGAATGAGCATTTCAATTAGAGGCTGAGCAAGTGCAAAATGGTGGTCGAATGTGCTTTTGGGCATTTAAAAAGAAGATTTAGGAGTCTGCTGACCACAAACTAAACTACATGTAGCTGGTCACAGAAGCAATGCACCAGACCTTTCATTTGCTTCCTTTGTATTGTGATTGGGCTGCCTCAACTTCTCTATTTTAACTAGGCACTGCTGGACATCTCTAGAGTATCCTTTGTCCACCAGGCAGTTTGTGATCTTTTTGTAAATATTGGCATTTCTTTGGCTGTTTTGGAGCTCAGAGAGAATAGATTCCTCTCCACATGCCTCAGTGAGGACCAAGATCTCCTGCACACTCCATTCATGAGTATTTTTTCTTTTTTTTTTACCCTGGGAACTGTAGTTTATGGGACTTGAAGTAATGGAAGTCATGACCAGGTGTGCTGCTTGCTCTGAGGCTTGCTTGCAAAGCTGGACTCGTGGAAAAATAAATTCAGATTTTCCTAAGGCTTTTCCTGTTCACCTGAAGAGCAGTAGGGTCACAAGTTCTGGCCAGAGCGTCCAGAGCAGGGCACTGGGGGATGCCTCCTGGAGGCCAAGAATATCTGCTTTTGCAGTGTCACATCTACACTACTATAAATTCCACCAGGCAAGGTTGAAAATTGTGTTACTCATCGTGAAAAGCAGGAGTACTGAAATTGACTTCAGCAGACCTTAAGGTCGATGGAACGAGCTTGCTAGTGTGGACACATTGTTTAGAAAATTGACCTTATTCAGCTAAATGCGATCTAAACACCTAGTGTACACCAAGCCTTACAACTTTAGGGGAATTGGTATATGTTATGCTGACAGAAGCACTTTTTGCCAGTATAAGCAGTGTCTACATGAAGAGGATTTGCTGGAATAGTTGTACTAGCAAACTTTCTAGTATGGGCTAGGTCCTAGGGAGCAAGACTGATTGATCACAAGACATGATGCAGGAGGAACCAAATCTGCTTTATAAGCTTCCATTCTAGATTTTAAATTCTTTTCTAGAATATAAAAAAGTTGGGGAAGAGTCCTCATTTTGCTCCATGTTTTGCAAGGCACCTGGCATGCCTGTGACTGGTAAAAATGAACAATAATTAGAGCTGTCAAGCAAATAAAAATTATGATTAACCACATGATTGAAAATAATTGCAATTAATCACGCTGTTAAACAATAATAGAATACCATTTGTTTAAATATTTTTGATGTTTTATGCATTTTCAAATATTGATTTCAATTACAACACAGAATATAAAATGTACAAGTGATCACTTTACTTTTGGTTACAAATATTTGCATTTGTAAAAATAAAAGAAATAGTATTTTTCAATTCACCTAATACAAGTACTGCAGTGCAATATCTTTATAATGAAAGTTAAACTTACAAATGTAGAATTATGTACTTGCATTCAAAAATAAAACAATATATAACGTTAGTGCTTATAAGTCCACTCAATCTTATATTTATTTACGTTTGCAGGACATAATTCTACCTGCTTCTTCTTCACATTGTCACTTGAAAATGTGACGTTCACCTGGCACTGTTGTAGCTGGTGTTGCAAGATATTTGCATGCCAGACACACTGAAGATTCATATGTCCCTTCATGCTTCTGCCAGCATTCCAGAGGACATGAAGCCATACTGATGATGGGTTGTGCTCGGTAAAATCCAAAGCATTGTGGACTGATGAATGTTCATTTTCATTATCTGAGTCAGATGCCACCGCCAGAAGGTTGATTTTCTTTTTTTGATGGTTTGGGTTCTATAATTTCTACATTGGTAGGTTGTTCTTTTAAGACTTCTGAAAGTTCCACACTTCATCCCTCTCAAATTTTGGAAGATATTCTTGACCTCATATTCTTAAACTTTGGGTCAAGTGCTGTAGATATCTTTAGAAATATCTCATTGGTGTCTTCTTTGTGTTTTGTCAAATCTGCTGCAAATGTATTCTTAAAACAAATGTGCTGAATCCTCATTCAATACCACTATAACCTGAAATATATGACAGACTGTGGGTAAAACAGAGCTGGAGATATACAATTCTCTTCCAAGGAGTTCAGTCACAAATTCAGTTAACACATTATTTTTGTTGACATGCATCATCAGCATGGAAACATTTCCTCTGAAATGGTGGTCAAAGCACGAAGGGGCATCTATGTTAAGTGAGTGAGTTAACTGCAATTAATTGATAACCCTAATAATAACATTTACAAATCAGCCAGGTGGAATTCTGCACCTATATTTTTCTGACCATACTTGCATAGTTTTAGTGTTTTGTTTTGTTTTATTTTTGCATTCAAGGTATATACACTCTTATTAATAGAACTGAAGATTATTTCTTGTGTACACTACTTTCTCTAAGAACAGGAGTAATGGCTGAAGTATCAGTCATCTTATTTCAATTTAGTTCCATAAAGGGCTGTCAAACGATTAAAAAAATTATTGTGATGGCATTTCAAAGGGGCAGCGCTGCGGAAGCCCGGGATCAGCTGGAGTCCTCAGCTGACTCCAGGCTCAGTGCAGCTGCTCCTTGGAAAGGCCACCAGTGCAGCTGCCCCTTGGAAAGGCTGACCCTGGGCTCTGTGCAGCGCTGTCCCTTTGAAGCGCTGTCCCATGTGGTGCTTCAAAGGGGCAGTGCAAGGCAGAGCCCGGGATCAGCTGGAGTATCTAGCTGGAGTACTACAGCTGATCCCGGGCTTCTTGTTGTGCTGCCCCTTTGAAGCCCCAGTCCGGTGCTTCAAAGAGGCAGTGAAACATGGAGCTAGGAATCAGCGGGGTACTCCAGCTGATCCCCAGCTCTTAATGCGCTGCCACTTTGAGGTGCCGAAGTGGTGCTTCAGAGGAGCAGCACAGCATTAACACCTGTGATTAATGCGTTAAAAAAATAGAAGTGTTAATCTTTCTCTGAATAAATCACAGGTGTTAACGCACGTCAGTTGGTAGCCCTAGTTCCATAGTGATGTTTTTAGATTATTGTTTTGATAGGAATCCATTGCAAATTATACACCTGGCCAAGTCTCTGTTTCTCTCAATGGATGGTGCCAGATGTCTCAGAAGGGGCAAATAGAGCAGGGCAATTTTGAGTGATCTGTTTCCTCTGATTCACTCCCACTTTCTGATAGCTGCAGGTTGAGGGACACCCATAGCGTGGGTTTGTATTCTTGATCATCTTGGCTAATAACGATTGGTGGACCAAACCTCCATGAAAGCATCTAGGTTTTTTCTGATACAGTTGTACTTTTGGCCTTTTGAACATCCCATGGCAACAGGTTCCATAGGTTGACTATTGTGTAAAGTAGTATTTCCTTTTGTTTGTTTTAAATCTCCTGCCTATTAATTTAATCAGGTGACCTCTACAGCTTGTGTTATGGAACAGGGTAAACAGCACATCTCTGTTCACTTCTCCATACAGTTCATGGCTGTGTCTACATTGGCAAGATTTTGCACAAAATCTTGCCACCTGTCTACACTGGCCGTGAGTATTTGAGCAAGAACACTGACGTTGTAATGTACAAAATCAGTGTTTCTTGTGCAAATACTCTGATGCTCCCACTCAGGGATAAGTCCTCTTGCACAAGTGTTCTTGTAGCTCCTATTGATGATTTACTATCAACTTGCTTATGCCGGGGCACCCAGAACAATTAGTCCAAATTAACTAGTGGTGTGAGTTCAAGTAGATTGATTAAACTCCAATACGTTTAACTCCAATATGGATACTTTTACTCAAAATTAGAGTAGCCTTTAAAAGTGAATTAAGTTAAACCAAATTAAGATCACTATAATTCCATGTTTCGGAGACCACTTTGAGAAGCCTGTTAACTGGACGTACCGGTTTGTTTACTTACCAACGTGGTGGCCTTGGAGCCTCGTGGCTCCTATTGGCTCTGTTTTGCTATTTGCACCCAAGGGCAGCCACAGGAAGCGGCGTGGGCTGGTCTGCCACTATGGAAAACCAAGGGGTTTCTTGTGAATGAGTAACAGATTCTACTTTTAACACATAACTTCCTAAAAGGTACTTGCTCCAAACACAGTATTACAACATACTGCTTCCAAGTTTCTTTTCTATGTAACTTATTCAGCTGGTCTCAAACACTATAACTTTAATTGTTTGAGGGCAAAAGAGATCACTTAGTACATACATTTTGCATGACGATACTGATTTTCAGATCCGATTTGTTGGATTGCAAAAGATATGCCAATGTGTTAAGTATACTAAAGGATCCTGGATTAGACCTTTAAGAATCTCTTAAGAAAGCCAGCTTTAAATAAATTTTCTTCTTTTTGATGTACAGTTTCTTAGCTGTCTTAAAAAGATGTATACATGGACAGTCTTATGCACTGTATGTAGTCTCCTTGAATTCAGTAGGATTGCTCACAATGTGTGAAGATACACATGCATAATATTTTGCAGAATTGGAGCCTATGTTTTTTCCATGTAATTTATTCATTAAGATATTGAATACCCCTTTTAAATAACTAAAATTGGATATCCTGTGTTAGCATAAGACATTCTGTATTAGCATGAGATAGCTCTGTGCTTCCCTAGGGTTGTTAGAAACATTAAACATTCCTAAAACAGAACAAGTTTATAATTATTTCTATTGTCTTCGTTTATTTTTTTCCTGTATTTGCATATCTTTTCTTCAGTGATTTTTGGAGGAAACATTGATAGTGTATAAAGAAGAACCTGTCAAATACTTGCCTGTAGCCTTATATTTCAACTGATGGAAATATTCACAATATTCAGTTGACTGACTGTATACTAGAACTTATATGCCAAACATTTATACAGTGATTTCCCTTTTTGACCATAGGAACTATATAAGCCGTAATGCTTTTTGAACGTTAGAGTCAATGTTCAGAGACCATGATGTGTTTACTTAAGAGTGTGTAGTGCACAGGAGCTGATTAGTTTCATAGTGTAGAGTGGAATAATTGTCATAACCTAGTCTCTGCTGATGCATCTTATATAGCCATTTCTGCTACCTGCAGAACTCCTGCTTCTGCATTTTTAGCTGTTGGTACCACTGCATGCTCTGAATTTGCACATAATTTCAAGCTAATGAAAATCACTCTGTCTCTCAAAAACAAAATTAATAGGGTTGAAAGTTACTAAATACTCTTGTTATCTGGTGATTCTGGAGCTTAAAAGAGGAGATCCTAAATACAACCATGTTTTTGAGAAAAAATTCATTCTGTCACTGTCAATGGAAATTGTAAGTGAGAAACTCCGGATAAATAGAGAATGACATTCTCCTTGTATTGTCCATGAGACATTTGCTCAAGAAAAGAAGTAGTTTAAATAACATGACATACAGTTCCTGATGTGGAAGAAAGCCCCTGTATGCCTAATACATTGGAAAGCATTTTTTAAGAACTTCTCATCCTTATGTAAAATTAACCCCCTATAACATTATCAAAGTTAGTATCATCTTAGGTTATCTGCTTTCTATGGATTGAACATGAAGCCTGAAGTCTGCTTTCGCTTGTAAAAGCAACTGTGGACTATTTACTCTGATTTTCTTTAAGGTTCAATGTAAGTGACTTTGTTTCATGCTCACTTTTTTTTTAACTTTTTCACTCAGCTTGAATTAGTCTTCTCCTTAGTTTTTCAATAAACATTCTTTTCAATCAGCTAACATTTTAGATTAGAATAACAATTTTAGGTAAACTAGGCAGTGGTTTCACAGTTTTCCCCTTGCACGTGTAAATATCATGGAGACAACTGTGGCAGCCCCTCCCCCCACATGCTTTATGAAATTGTTTTATGGATACAAATACATGAAGACACTTTGGACAAAATACCTTATATAACCTGTCAGTTTTAGTGTCACAATCTGCTGGATCTGTATACATTATTTTGTTGCATATATAATTCTTGCATATAAAGTTAGAAAGATGAAGTAGGAAATTATTTATGGTTTAAATGTGCAAATGTAAGCCCCCAATGGTGCTCCTGGTCTCAATGACTGAGTGATCAATTTAATGACTTGATAACAGCCTGGTTTTGTCTCTTAAGTCTGAGCAGTGATTGGTCCTTGAAAGACATGTGACCAAACCAGTTTATACTGGTAATTTTCCATGGAAGGGTGGGTGTAGAAATAAAGGATTCCTGCCCAAAAGGAAGTCTATTTAAGATGAAAAGCTATGGGTCTCTTTGTCTTTGATTGGCATGACACACCCAAAAGGGAAGCCGGGGACCCAGGTCAGAGTAAAAGATGTTCTCTAACTTGAAGGCTTTAGGGTAAGTTTGGAAAAAGCTCTAGTGTGTTAGAACTAGGTATTCATTTTAATTTAAATTTGTAATTTAGTTTGTTCTGTCCATTTTCACTTGCAGTCACTTAAATCCTACCATTTTGTACTGAATAAAATTACATTTATTTACCATTAAGCCCAATGTAAATAAGTGTTGCGGGGGGCGAATCAATGTGCACATACTCCTTTAATTGTTAAAGGGGGCTTACCTGAACGAGTTTTCATGTGTGAAATTCTCCTAGAGTGAAATACAGATTTAATTTGGGTTTTGATCCCTGGGGTTGGTTTCCTTGATGATGTGCCTTTGAAGTGCATTCTCCCAGCTCTGAAGAGATTCAGTGTCTGCATTGCTCGGTGGGGAGGATGGGGAATGGTTATATGAGCTCTGTGCCTTGTTTCGGGGAGACCAGGAAATCTAGCCCAGCAGGACATGATGGTAAGGAGCTCCATAGAGCAAGAAGATGAATGAATGTCAGTGGCTTTATCAGGATTCCAGGAAGCAGTCCCAAGTGGTCTTCTGTGTCTGCACCCCGTCACAACAATCTTTATGTATATTATGCTGGTGGACTGGCTCTTATAAACATTTCTAAATTATACAGAAATAAGATCTGATTGTCAGATGACCAGTTTTGTTGTTGATGTTCAGGATTTTTTTTTACAAAATCTAGTATTTACATGGCATATATCATCAGTTGGTGAGCTAGACCATTCCATAAAGACAAGTGTTCCATTGCCTCTGGAGCAGTATGAGTGTGAGGCTGTGACTCAGGAAGTTTCCTCACTGCTTAGTGGAGGGAATGTACTGTGATAGCACATCATTACATTGAAGCTCCTTGATCCTTCCTGACCAACTGAATGGATCCTTCCTGCCCAACATAGTGGAGCCTGCTTCTCCTGTACTCTGGAAGCAGTTGTATAGCATACAACCATAAGGGAATACACAACGGTACTTAATGCCCTTTCTAGTCACTTATGCAGGGTTGACCATGAGCTGGTCAAGAGTATATTAGCAATTTAAATGGATAAATGTGTGTGTCTGTGTGTGTGTCTTATTAAATAATTGAACTACCATCCCATCCAAGGACCCGAACGCTACCTTGTTCTCAGCAGCTTTGAAGGTTTTAGATCAGGGTGGGCAGTAATTTTAGAAGAAGGGCCACTTCACAAATTTTGAAGTGGCTCTGGATCACCCTGGAAAGGGTGGGACTAGGACACTTCCATGTTCCCCTGCTCACAGACCCTGATTGGCCTGGGTGGTGGGGAAGTGTGTGAAGTCTTTGCCCTCCCTACCTTCCCCAGAGAGAACCGCCAGCTGTTCAGAACAGCTGGCGGTTCACTATGGGCACCCTTGCTGCTGGTGGCTGGAAAATACTTGACGTGCTTTCCCCACCCCCAGTTCAATCAGGGGCCAGGAGTGAGCATAGTCTCTCGCTCCCTGTTCCTTGTTTGACTGGCCTGGGGATGGGGGAGTGGCAGGGTGTCTGCAGGCTGGATCAACCTGCTTTGCGGGCTGGATCCAGCCCATGGAGGCTCTTTTGCCTACCTCTGTTTTAGATAAATGGGTTTCAGATTAAAACCATTGTGTCATTTTGCTTTGTAAAACAAAATCCTCAATTAATGTGGCCCACCTTCACGCAGCGGCAGTCAAAAAAGCAAATAGAATGTTGAGAATCATTAAGAAAGGGATCCATAATAATATCATGTTGTCTCCTCATCTCAAAAAAGATATACTGGCATTATAAAAGGTTCAGAGAAGGACAACTAAAATGATTAGGGGTTTGGAACGGGTCCTTATAAGGAGAGGTTAAAAGAGACTAGGACTTTTCAGCTTGGAAAAGAGGAGACTAAGGGGGGATATGATGGAGGTATATAAAATCATGAGTGGTGTGGCGAAAGTGAATAAGGAAAAGTTATTTACTTGTTCCCATAATATAAGAACTAGGGGGCCATGAAATGAAATTAATGGGCAGCAGGTTTAAAACAAAAGGACGTTCTTCTTCACACTGTGTACAGTCAACCTGTGGAACTCCTTGCCTGAGGAGGTTGTGAAGGCTAGGACTATGACAGAGTTTAAATGAGAACTAGATAAATTCTTGGAAGTTAAGTCCATTAATGGCTATTAGCCAGGATGGGTAAGGAATGGTGTCCTTAGCCTCTGTCAGAGGGTGGAAATGGATGGCAGGAGAGAGATTGCTTGATCATTACCTGTTTGGTTAATTCTCTCTGGAGCACCTGGCATGGGCCACTGTTGGCAGACAGGATACTGGGCTGGGTGGACCTTTGGTCTGACCCAGTATGGCCATTCATTTGTTCTCTGTATAAATGCATGGTACTTTCACATCTTAAATACTGTGTGCAATTGTGGTTGCCTCATATAAAAAAAAAAAGATATATAAGAATTTGAAAGTGTTCAGAAAAGCCAACAAAAATGATTGGGGATATAGAATGGCTTCCATATGAGGAGAGATTAATAAGACTGGGACTTTTCCGCTTGGAAGAGAAATGACTAAAGGGGGATATGATAGAGGTCTATAAAAACCATGATTGGTGTGGAGAAAGATAAAGAAATGCTATTTACTCCTTCCTAAAACATAAGAACTAAGATCACACACACACACACAAAGGCAACAGGCTTAAAACAAAAGGAAGTATTTCTTCGCATAACACCAAGTCAATGTGGAACTCCCTGCCAAAAAATGTTGTGAGGACCAGGATTTAACAGTATTTAAAAAAGAACTAGACCAATTCATGGAGGATTGGTCCATCAATGGTCATTAGTGAGGATGGGCAGGGATGGTGTTTCTAGCCTCTGTTTGTCAGGAGTGGAAATGGGTGACAGTGATTAGCTGTTCTGATTTTCATGATTAGCTGTTCTGTTTATCCCCTCTGGGACACTTGGCACTGGAACAGCATAAAAAGTACAACCATTAGAAATCCCAAACAGTAGGCTGTGCCCGTGATGCAAATTATGTTAATTTTCTGGTAATGAAAGTTATGTTTGAAAATCTAGTTTAAGGTTTTTACAGTAGGACATTGATTTTTAAAATTATTGAAAACTGTTTAACAATTAGATAATATCTGTGCTAAAACTTTACGTGAGTTATCATATTAATACAAAATATTACTACTATCTTTACTGATAAAGTAGCATCTTAGACATTAACAAAAATATAGATAGTATCATATTCGTTTCTAAGGTGCTGCAGAACCATTAATTGTTTTTTAAGTTTTGTCAGTTGCAGACTAAGATGGCTACCGCTCTGAGAGTTTTACTGGTGGACATGTAGATGACTCCTTAATATTTCTTGAATCGGATTTTGGTGTGCTGAGATTTTTTCATCATTGCGGTTACAAAAATTTTTCTAATGCGCAGTTTCATACTTCGAATTATGTGTGTAATATGGTGTCCAGTGGGATTTTGTATTGCAAAATTTGCATAGTTATAGTTCTAGTGACATCGTATCTCATATGAAGAACCCAGGGACCTGATACAAAATCAGTAAAACTGTCTCCTAGGTATGATTCAAACAGTTTTATTAGCAACATATGGGGTATGAAGGAGCCACAGAGGGTAGTTTTGAGTGTAAGGGTGCTGGACTATCTTTTTCAGCATGTAATTATATCAGTTCTCTTCTGTGGCATTATTTGTTGCTGCTCTGGGATTGCTGAAAAATAACTACTAATATGGTGACACAAAGGATCAGAATAAATTATAATTGTTGACTTTGCAAAATATTCGTTGGCAAAAAGGCTTACTTGCCCAAGCTCAATTGTCATTTCTGCTTTCAGCTTTGTTTCTAAGCCATATACACGAAATAATGTTTTTGTCTTAGGTTTTACTAGCATTCTGACTCTCTTGTATAATAAAAGTTCCTTTGAATTGGAAAAAAGTAAGGCAGATATTTCAATTGACAGTATTGTTGTTTTTCTTTTTTATCTCTGCTCTTCACTAGCTATTTAAGGCTAGGAACATGCTATTTGTTTAATTGGTAACTAGTTATCGAATGTTTTTATTGCCTGAATAGAACACATTTCTCAGAATCAAAAATGAGTTATCTTCAGATAATCAATTCATCATTTTAACACTGTTGTTTTGACATTAAATCCTAGCAACAATGCAAACTCAATTTTATTAGTAGTATTTTAATAATAATTTATTCTTAGATGTTAATACCTCACAGTGCAGTGAAAAACAGCAGAAGTTAAGGTGTATAATGTTAGAGGACAGGGAAAAAAACAAAAACCTGGCTACAGAAACAGCAGCAGTGCAATATATTTGTTTAAAAGGAGCAATATGTTGACTGCTGCTCTACTAATGTTTTAATATATATTTGTGTATTTAAACACTGTGGGACAGATTATACCTCTATGCAGAAAAACTTGCACAGGGGCTAGGAAATGCTCTGAGATTCTGCCCAGATAATTCCTTCTATCTTCTGTCCCCGTGGCCTTTGGCTTCACTGCACAAAAACTGGGGTGATGGTTGGAGTCAGGGAGCGGGGTCGGGGAGAGGTAAGAGATTTGTGGAAGACTTCTGTGACATTTTCCTGGGTACATTCTGGACTGATGGACTACTGTATTCTCCAAACTGAGGTGCCTTTTACACTGCTTCACTGTAAGAACAACCACTTCTGATCTGCCCACATATCGCTTCCACCATGTACATTACTCCCAGCTATACTGCAGCCACCCATGAATTGCAGTGTGGGCAGCACCAGCAAACTCCCAATTCCAGACTTCTCCCTGCATGTGTGCCTTGTACTGCTCAGCACCCTCCTGGGAAATATAAAAAATATAACCTCATATAAAAGACATCATTTCACTATTAGGAATAGACCTTGTTATCTTAAGTGGAGTTTCCCAAACACACATTGTTATGGATACAACAGTAGAACAAGTTTTACTATCAACTACTGAAAAATGGATTTTAAGCAATTACAAGTGAGGAGGCAGAAAAATTAGAATAGGTTACAAAGAAATAAAAGGTCAAATATAAACTAATGCTTATTTCAACAAGTTAAATGAATTCAAAGCAGAAGTTTCTCTCACCACATACTCTAGCAGTCTTACTGGCTGGACTCCTTCAGTAGAGATGAGTGGAGGCAGTGAGTTTGGGGCTTCTGTTCCCCTTTCTTATCATTCTCTTTTTCTTTAAAAATCATCTCTAGCTGAGATTCAAAAGATAGCCCATCTGTGGAGAGGGGAACCTCTAGCTGTTCATTGCTAAGATGTAAATTTCATACTAACATCCTTTTTCCTGAACTCTTTTACCAGGTAATTTCAAGTCCATTTGACTCGATTGACATCTGACTAAGGCATCGGTTTGTTTCAAGTCTCTGAGAAACTGATTATGCCTGTTGTCCTAGATTTAGAATATGTCTTAGTAACATCACATACAATCTTACAGCTTAACATGCGGGCTGCGTCTAGACTGGCATGATTTTGTGCAAATACTTTTAACGGACAAGTTTTTCTGTTAAAAGTATTTGCCCAAGAGAGCGTCTATACTGGCATGTGACTTTGCGCAAAAGATCTGCTTTTGCACAAAAGTATCCATGCCAGTGTAGACGCTCTCTTGTGCAAGAAAGCTCCAATAGGCATTTTAGCCATCGGGCTTTCTTGCGCAAGTAATTAACGTGGCTGTCTACACTGGCCCTCTTGCGCAAGAGGGCTTATCCCTGAGCAGGAGTGTCAGAGTATTTGTTCAAGAACCACTGATTTTGTACATTACAACGTCAGTGTTCTTGCGCAAATACTTGCGGCCAGTGTAGACAGGCAGTAAGATTTTGCGCAAAAGTGGCCGCTTTTGCGCAAAATCATGCCAGTCTAGACACAGCCGCAGTACAATATATTTGTTTAAAAGGAGCAATATGTTGACTGCTGCTCTACTAATGTTTTCATATATATTTGTGTATTTAAACACTATGGGACAGATTATACCTCTATGCAGAAAAACCTGCACAGGGGCTAGGAAATGCCCTGAGATTCTGCCCAGATAATTCCTTCTATCTTCTGTCCCCGTGGCCTTGGGCTTCACTGCAGAAAAACTGGGGTGAAAAGAGTGGAAGAGAACTGATCATCACCATCTCTATGCCACCTACATTCTTCTGTATTAGTGAAAATGGCAGCTTGCTGTTTAAGCCCTGTTTTAAGGACATTCTGTACTACCAATATAGTCCTGCTTCTCAGGGCTAAGATTTTGGTACTTTGTCCCTGCCTCATAGAGCATACAATTTTGACAAGACACAAGAAAGGAGGACCATGAGCTAACCAAAAAGTAGGGAGGAAGGGGAGACAAGAATAAAGGAACAGTAATATAATACACTTATGCAGTGAAGCATGTGCATATTTTGAGGATTCCATCAATTTTTTTTTTAATATAGTAAAACTCATAGCTTCATGGCAATATAGCAAAAGTGAGAATTTAGTTGGCATGTGAATTATTTTAAAATATTAATTATAAACTGAATAATAATTTAACCACTTGGACATTTACATTATTTGAGTATGCGAGACTTGGTTTATCAACTTATTTAGAAGATAATTATTTCTGTTACTGCTTACATCATCTGAATTATTTGTGATATACATGAGTTTGTATACCTTAAACCTATCCATTAATAATGGTAAATAAAATACTACTTATAAATCTGTAGCTACAACACTGTGTAATTAATTAAAAGCATGAAAACACTGAACCCTAAAAAAGAAATAGCATGTTCACAAACTGGATTTTTAAAAACATTGTGTGTTAATTTCATTTTTTCATATTTGATTTTGCTATCTCACATGACACATTGTTACTGAGAAGAATTAGCTTAGACAGCATAATGTTCTTGATTATTCAAATAAAGGCAACATTTTTAAACGATTAAAAACATTTTTCTTAGAACCTCAAGATTTGTGTGCATTTTGTATATTTACATGATTAATCATGCCAGATTAACTGTTTGAGGATTTTTATTTTTGTCTCATTTCTGAGGAAGGTAGGTTTTTAAAACAGCTAAACTATTTCAGAAAAATAGATTTATAATATATTAGATGGAGAGTGTGCATACAATAAAGAAGTTAATATAATAACTATTAGTTGTTCTGGTCTATTTCTAATATTGACCTTTAATGTCTTGATAATTTCATAATATACTACACAAACTTCTCAGTTAACATTCCTTATTCCATTTCATGGGCTTCCTGAAAACTCTTAAGCTATTTGATTTACAGGATTTTATATACACAATGTCAATATAGACTCCTCACAGGCTAAGTCAAATGCTGCAGGTCAATTAGGATGTCAAAATGAAAGTATGTCAACATAAGCTGCATAGAATTTATAAATATGCTATACACAAAATGATGTGTGAGCTCAACAAAAGCTGTTAAATGGGGAGATGTAAGCTTTTATTGGAGTCAGAGATAACCCCAGTTCAGGCCTGCTGAAGGATTGGGATGGGGGAGTAAAGAGGGCAATTATTCAGAGGTTCCTCATTTTAAAAGGGCCCACGAACCTGGCTGCTGCCGCTGTAGCTTTGCTGAAAATCATCTCTTGATTCAAAGACATTTATATTTCCTATGCACATTCTGGGGCTGGATTACTGGGCCCTGGAACCTGCATGGGGCATATCAAAACCATCTTTGAATTAAGAGATGCTGCTGTGGCTTTTCCTAAAGCAGGCAGGCTGTGTCTGGGAAAGGGAGGGAAGGTTAAGTGTGGCTGTCCTGGCGTTTATCCTAGTAGGTGGCGGACAGGGTCAGGCTGGCCCAGGGCTCTCTGGCATGGTGGGGTGGATGCGCTTGAGGTTTCAGTGGATGGGGGTGGCTTGTGGCCCTAGCTGAGGTTGAGAGATGGGAGTCCCATTGATCTCTGTCCTGGGGCCCAGAATTGTTGTCTGTGGGCCTGCCCTAGCTGTTGTACAACTGTTACCAGTGGAGTTGCTTTTTAGCCCCCAGAGAATATTCACTGCCTTTGGGGGTAATAATTTGTTGGCTTTCATCAGAATAATGTGAGAAAATTGGATTACATACATTGCAATAAAATTCACAGACTCTGAACTGCTCATCATGATTAGTGCAAACCACAGTTAAACAACCTGTTAAGAAATACTACTATGTTGAGCACAGTAACTATTATACTCATGATAGACGTGGCCAGTTTATATGAATGGAGACACAGGACTAATTTTTGCGTCTGTGGGTCCTGTTCATTTCCTTCCTTGCTAATGACTAGCTTCTTCTTTCTTGTGTATCTTCAAAACATACTTCCTCATAGACAAACCTGCTTACTTGCAACCCGGATAATGTTGTGAACCTTTCCCTATCATAAAATCAGCAGAGTCCTTAGAAGACTCTTTTGGGGCATAAACTTTGGAGGGCTGCAACCCATGTAATCAGTTGCATGAAGTAAAAACTTCAGTTTGGCAAAGATGGGTGTGTTACATTAATATGCAGAGGACCTGTTCTAAAGAGGTCAATTCAGTCAGGGGCTTGTTCACCTGCACATCTATTAATGTGATAAATGCCATCATGTACTAGTAATCATAGAATCTTAGAACACTAGGACTGGAAGGGACTTTGAGAGGTCATTGAGTCCAGTCCCAGTACCATTTAGACCATCCCTGATACATGACTATCTAACCTGCTCTTAAATATCTCCAGAGATGGAGATTCTACAACCTCCCTAGGCACCTTATTCTGGTGTTTAACCACCCTGACAGGAAGTTTTTCCGAATATCCAACCTAAACCTCCCTTGCTACAGTTTAAGCCCATTGCTTCTTGTCCTATGCTCAGAGACTAAGGAGAACAATTTTTCTCCCTCTTCCTTGTGACACTCTCTTTTAGATACCGGAAAACTTCTATCATGTCCTCTCTCAGTCTTCTCTTTTCTAAACTAAACAAGCTCATTTCTTTCAGTCTTCCTTCATAGGTCATGTATTCTAGACCTTTAATCACTCTTGTTGCTTTTCTCTTGACCTTCTCCAGTTTCTCTACCTATTTCTTGAAATGTGGTGCCCAGAGCTGGACACAATACTCCAACGGAGGCCTAATCAGCACAGAGTAGAGCAGAAGAATGACTTATCATGTCTTGCTAACAACACACCTAATGCATCCCAGAATCATGTTTGCTTTTTTTGCAACAGCATCACAGAGTTATCTCATATTTAGGTTGTGGTCCACTATGACCTCTAGATCCCTTTCAGCAATACTCCCCCTAGACAGTCGCTTCCTATTCTGTATTTGTGTGACTGATTTTTCCTTCCTAAGTGGAGTATTTATCCTTATTATACTTCGTCCTGTTTACCTCAGACCATTTCTCTAGTTTGTCCAGATCATTTTGAATTATGATCCTTTCCTCCAAAGCAGTTGCAACCCCTCCTAGCTTGATATCATCTGCAAACTTAATATGCCTGCATACTCTCTATGCCAATACCTAAATCGTTGATGGAAACAAACCCCTGCGGAACTCCACTTGTTATGCCTTTCCAGTAGGATTGTCAACCATTAATAAGTACTCTCTGAGAACGGTTATCAAGGCAGATATGCACTCACCTTATAGTAGCCACATCGAAGTTGTATTTGCCCAGTTTATTAATAAGAGTATCTTGAGAGACTATATCAAATGCCTTACTAAAGTCTAGGTATACCACGTCCTCTGTTTCTTCCTTATCACAAGTCAGCTGCAGGAAAAAGAATTGTCGTTTAAGTTTTCTTGGAATGTATGTTGGACTTATAGTGAGGACGGCCAGTAATGCCCTTTCTCAGATAAGCCCAAGGGAGTGAGAAATGAGTAGAATTTGAAAATGCCAATTAATTTTGGTCTAAACGTTCATGTCTTTCTGTACAATCCAAACTATTATTGTCATTTCTTTCTAGAATAATATGTCAAAAATAAAAAAAATATAATTTAGTCTTGCATTCCTTTTGGCTGTGTCTACATTGGCACCCTTTTCCGGAAAAGGGATGCTAATGAGACCAGTCGGAATTGCAAATGCCCCGGGGATTTAAATTTTCCCCGTGGCATTTGCATGAACATGGCTGCCGCTTTTTTCCGGCTCAGGGCTTTGCCGGAAATAAGCGCCAGTCTAGACGGGGATCTTGCGGAAAATAAACCATTTTCCGGAAGATCCCTTATTCCTACTTAAAATCAGGAATAAGGGATCTTCCGGAAAAGGGTTTATTTTCTGCAAGATCCCTGTCTAGACGGGTGCTTTTTTCCGGCAAAGCCCCGAGCCAGAAAAAAGCGGCAGCCATGTTCATGCAAATGCCACGGGGAAAATTTAAATCCCCGGGGCATTTGCAATTCCGACTGGTCTCATTAGCATCCCTTTTCTGGAAAAGGATGCCAATGTAGACACAGCCTTTCTGTATAAGCAAAAAGCAATGTGGCATAGTGCAATAAAGATAGAATTTTAGGAATTGGGGAACTCATTGGTTCTAATACTGGCTGTGCCATTACTCACTGTACGAGTAAGCCACTTACCCGCTCTGGGTTCTGAATCATAATGTGAGTGATCTGTATTTTTGAATCAGTTTGTATAAAAGGCCCACAAGTAAATGCTAATGTCATAGTTTTAAACTGAATCTGTTTTGTTTTTAACATTTGCTTCAAATCTAATGGAAACTTTGTGTTATAAAGTAGGAGTCTTATTTTTTGGATGAATTCTTTTTTAAACATCTGGGATTTTTTTTTCTTTCTCGTAAGGCACTTAAAATATATAAAGGGAAAAGTACAACAGGAAGAACACCTAAGTCCTGGTCGGCAGTATTAGCTTTTAAGTTATAGGTGCTTGTTTATCTAACAAATTATTAACATATATTTCTTTAAACATTTAAGGAAAAAGCATGTTTTTAATTTATATATGTTGTCTTTGTGCAAACGGAATAAGGTAATATGTTTGAGTATCAGAAGTAAGGAGTACAAATAGTTTGAATCATGTGGTTGCAATCTCAAAAGTACTTTTGAGAGTGAAACTAGAACACATTTTAGCATTTCCATCTGCATACCTGTAATTTGCATCATCTCTAAAAAGAAGGCATTTACCACGCGCTTGTAAGGCGTATATCGAAAGTGCATGCAGCAAATGTCATGTTGCACTTTGGTTTTGGAAAGAGTCTGAGGTGTGGGGGAAGATTTGTTTAATGTTTTCAAAAAGGTGTAACCCGGGCTTTCCCCATTTCAAAGTAAAGGCAGATGTAAAACAAGTGCTGGTGCTTTATAGACACTTATGTATGTATATGTATGTTTATATATAGGCTTATACAGTATGTTCTTTTTCAGGTTTTTCTGACAATTTTAATTTGAATACTATCCACTGGAAATTCATCATGATTCTGGTAAATAGTTAATTATTAATATTAGGTGATTTCCAGTATGTCAGCTCATTAAATCACTGTTTTGACATATATTTTTTAAGAAATACTTTTCATATTTTTTATGACAAATCAGATGTAGCCCTATCAAATATTTTCCTAGGGAAGAGAGCGTTGGCTAGAATTTCTAATTGGGGTAACAGTCCTCCCAAGCCATCAAGATCATTAGGGCCTGGATCCAGCAAAGCTTTTATGTGTATGTAAATTTAAAAATGTGCATTTTCCCATTGATTTCAATAGGACTACTAGTGCTTTCAGTAATACATGCGTTTAAGTGCTTTCCTGGATCAGGGTCTATGCTGGCAATAGGGTGTTTGCTTGAAGGAATATTATCCAGGTCTTGGAGAGAATAATCTGGTTTTTTTATGTATGTATAGGCATATGAAGGTGGATAGCTTGTAACTTAGAACAGTGTATTTAATGTCTCACAAAAGTTGCCCAGAGCTTAATCAGCTTGTGAGGATTCCTTAGATTGTTACTCAGCTACCATCTTCCTGCCAATTACACCAGACAACTCACTGGTATCAATTATTTAAACAGTCAGAAAGGTGATAGAGTTGAAGTAGTATCTCCCTTCAAAACATGCAGTTTCAGCACAGCTCTTGCACCTTGTTAGACACCAGAAAATAGAACAGAATATGCAGCATGGTGGTTCTAAAGCATGTCTCTACCTGGTTTATTATGGCTAGGTGATGCCGTTCATATCGTGTGTCGGTGGAATTTTGCATCTGGAAGGAAGAGACATAAAACGAAAAATGTAGTTTGAAATTGACTTTAAGGGGCCTCTTTTACAAGACCATTTGAACCGTATCTGGGTTGAAAAAAGCTTAAAATCATGATGTGATAAAACTGTTTACTAGTGTGAAGGGTATCAATGACATTATTTTGCATTTTTGTGATTTTAATTTGTATTCTTACACATTTTTAAGGGATATGGCCACAGATACCAGCTTCTAGTTGTTCCACAGAGTGCGCAACCCCTGCTCAGCCCTAGGCCCCACCCCTGCACACCCCTTTCTCCAAGTTCCCTTTCTTGCTCTGGCTCTTCTCACTCCTGCTCCACCTGTTTCCCCCATTGCCTCATCCTCTCCCCACCTCTTCCTGTCCCCGCTCCGTCTTATCCTAATTCTTCCCCTCTCTTCCCTGAATGCATCCCATCCCCATTCCTCCCCCTCTCTCCCAGTGCCTCCTGAGTGCCATGGAACAGCTGTTCTGCAGCATGTTAGGTGGTAGTATTGATCGATAAGGACGAGTTGGTTGGCAAGGCCACCGGCAGGTGGGAGATATTATTTGTGAAACTGATTTTGTAAAAATGAAGCTCTCATTGTAAAACTTAGTTGTGACAATAAGAACTGTCCTTCAATATTTGAAGCCTGATGGGCTCCCCATAAAAACATTGAAACTATAAACATTTTATGGAGGCAGATAAATTTCTAGAATCCCAAAGTAAATTTTAAGAAAAATAATTTCTTTTTAATATAGCTGAATGGAGTCTCTGCATTGACTTTCTCTGAAATTATGCAGAAAGGAGGAGCCACATTATATTCTGGTATCAACAGGATAAAGTATCCTCTAGACTTCCATTACCATTCATGGGGCAGAAGAACACAAGCCAAATATACTTTGGCTCAAATCTTACAAATACTTGTATCGTGTGCAGGCTATTTGTTAAAAGAGGAGGTTTCTGGTTTGTTAGGTTTGTCCCAGGACAACTTTTAAGAAAGGGATTTTTCCATAAAAACTCTGATTGGTATATTTCTATTCATGTAATGAATTTGGAGGGATAAGTAAATGTTTTACATTTTTTTAATAGAAAGACAGAAGTGGAAGAAAATGACGTAATTTTATGTTCACCCTTTGCTTATACCAAAACTGAAATAAAGTAAGGAAGTTTACATTTTCTTTGTTATTTCAGACTTCTGTGTCAGGTAATGATCATCCACATAAAAGCTGTTTTAATAGGGTCCAAATGGCTACTTTTATTTACTAGCCAAAAAAGAGATGAGTACTTCCTTTAGATATGTTTTCTGTATATGATGTTTAATTTAACTAAATTAGATGTTGTTCATTTAAATTGTATTTTGGAGTCACAGTGTCCTAAATCATAGAAATCAAAGTAGTTAGATTATGGTTTCTTTCTAAGCATTGCTGCCTATATGATAATATTACTAAGTCTAAGTGTCAGCTGCCTATAACATTTACTCACATGTGATACTGTTGTTAATTGTGCTCAGGTTTACTCAACTGAAACACAAAGAACATAAATTGGTTTTATGAAAGGCCTGTGCCATTGGAGTGTTCCAGCTGTGTAAAGAGATCCAGTGTTAATAGAACAAATTTATCTTTATGGAAAAATATTCCTAACCTCTGATTCTGAAATTCCTCAGAAAAGCACTGTGTTGCAGTTAACAGTGTACTAGAGAATTTCAGTACATTTAACAAGATAACATTCTAGTCCTGTTCCTACAAATTTTATGTTAATAGCACCCTGGTAATGCAGATCCTTTATGGAATGTCAAAGATGCGGTAGACTTAGAACCTAGAGCTTGTACTGTATCCCATACAAATAAATTGTACTTTGACACAGAAACCTTGGGCCATATCTTGCAGACATGCATCTGAATAACTTCATGTGCATAGTCTTGCTGAGTTCACTGAGTCTATTCATCTCCATAAAGTTACACACATTCATAAATGTTTGTCAGACTGTGGTATTGGTATTTATGACACAAAAACATAGTCTAATCTAGACGTTTTATTCATGTTCATAGCTCCACTGAAGTCTCTCATGCAAGTAGGACCATTGGAATCCACTTGTGTGAATAAGGATTTTTCACATGTAGTAGTTCTCATTATTGGTTTTAGTCATTAATACTCACTAACATCCCCGTGTTACCTTGTTTTCACACTGCAGAATGAGTAAAAATAGGTCAGGCAATATCCTAGAAAACAGACTAACTTTAAAAGTACATATGTTTTCCGATCCTTCCAATATAAAAACTAATTGCTAGCAACTAATACTATTTACAGAACATTAGGATTTTTTATATTACATCTATTTTTATTTTTACATGAATTTCTGTGACAACCTCTGGAAGTTGTTTTATTTTAATCAGTAGTCGTTCACATCTGTGAATCTAAATGACAAACACTATAGAGAAGAATAGTTAATAATCAAAAAACTTTGCAAAATGGTATGTAAGGCGCTTGTAGGTTTTACTCAGCAAGTTTGCATTTCTCGAGTTTGTGTTGCCCCATTATTTCTAATATTGAAACAATAGTTTACAAATCATGCCTACCTTTTAAATCCAGGAATGAAAAATGTTTAACAACTTAAAACTGAGTATTTTATATGAAAAATATCCAGTTAGATTTATTGAGCCACTTCTGCTTTCACTTAAATTGGTGTAAATCTGAGGTAACTTGTACAAAGACAATGAAAGTACTCCAGGTTTGTACTAGTGAAATTGAGAGGAGATTGTTTAACCATTATCTCATGAAGTAATTACAATGGTAATCAAAATATATCACTGCTGATTCTCCAGTTTTTTTAAATATGAAAATTCATTTTTAATAACTGCATTTTGATTTAGTAACTTTTCAGAGTGTTTGGATTTTTTTTAAAAAACAAAGAATAGTGAAAATAAAAATACCTTGATCAAGAAGCAACAAAAACATTCTGTGAACCAAAGTTAGGGATATTTTAGTTCCTTACATTGGTATTGGACATACTACTTCTGGCTATAGCATCTCAAATTGTAATCGCATCTGATCACAACTGAATAGGCATGTGCTTGGTCAGTTCTTGCATAGGAGCCCTCCAAGAAAACTCTGGTACCTACTGGAAGCATGGAATTCTTCCTTTCTAGATTAATTCTGAATCAGTGCCTCTGCAGTGCATTAATGATCATTGTAGTGCTAAAGATGCCGTCTTTCTGTTAAGATGTCCCAAAATCTTGACTATTTGTTGCCACTAAAGCTCCCATATTGCATTTTACAGCAGTTGGGCATGTGAATCCTGATTTGTTGAGCATGTGCCAATTTGCGTAAATCTTACATGAAAATTCCCTCTGTATTTTCAAAATTATAGGTTAATGATATTCTTCACTTCCTGACTTAATCTGCTGATGACTGAAGTCAATTAAACTATGTATGATAGTGCATTTTTGCAGGATTAAGACTGTAGTTTATAAAGTGGTTGAGCTCTTTCAAGATCTAAAATGTTAGGGGATGAAAGCTGTTTAAATTGTTGGCTCAGATTCTTAGCCTAGGTTAAATTGCCTTTATACCAGTGGTCTTCAACCTTTTTAACCCCAAGATCACTTTTTCAATTTAAGGGCGATGTAAGATCTACCTCAAACCCAAATACCCTGGCCCACTTTCTTCCTGCCCCTTCCCTGAGGCCCTGACTGTGATCCATCCCTTTTCCGAGGCCTTACCCTACTCACTCCATCCCCCTTCCTCCCCACTCACTTTCACCAAGCAGGTCTTGGGCCAAGGAGTTTGGAGTGTAGGAGCAGCTCCAGGTTTAGCCCAGGGTGGGGGATTGTGGTCCAGGCGGGGGTTCAGGGTGCAAGCTCTGGGAAGGAGTTGGGTGCAGGGGGACTCACGTCTGGGGCAGGAGATTGGATGTAGGAGGGGGTTCAGGGCTAGGAGAGGGTTCAGGTTGCAGTATCTATCAGGGCACCATTTAGCTGAGACAGCATCCAGGGTGTGTGTGGGTGTGGGTAGAGGCAGGCTTACTCCTGCCCTGGCCCTGCACCACTCCTGAAAAGAGCTAGCATGTACAGCAGTGGATCCACGGTGCCAAGTTCTGCCTCTCATCTACAAGCACTGTGCCCACAGCTTCTATTGGTCACAGTTCCCTATTACTGATCAATGGGAACTGCAGGAGTAGTGTCTGCAGGCAAGGACAGCATATGGTGACCCCCTGCTCTGCCTCTATCAGGGACTGCAGGGACATGCCAGCCACTTCCAAGAGTAGCAATTCCCACAGGAATAATGACTCCAGCCACACCAGGTTAGGCATTTTAGAACTAACTACTCACAGAATTAAATTTAAGCCTAAGAGAGAAATGAAACTTATGAAATGCCAGTCACAAACCAAAAGTAAAACACTTTGCAAGCAGTAAAAGAAGTAACAAGCCCCCCCCCCCCCCCACATGTGTTGGATTGGGAGATGAGAGTGAAGAATGACGGAGACACACAGTGTGTGAGAGTGACCAAGATTTGCATTGCCAAGCTCCCTCCATTCCCTTCTCTCTGTGTGTAGAGATAGGGTACAGGAGTGGGGGGAGGAGGGACACTGACATCAGAGCTCTCTGTCTTGTCACCCCCTGCACAGCTAGCAGGAGGCTTTGGAGGGCGGGGGCAACTCCAAGGCAGAGGTCAAGAGCAGTATGACAGTGGGTGGAGGGGCAACTGAAGTGCCAGCGCTTGATAGCTTCCTGGCCAAACCAATCAGGATCACCTGTCAGAGGCTCCAAGATCTACCAGTAGATCCTGATCTACTGATTGGTGACCACTGCTTTACACCAATTCAGTAGTGCAAAGGACACTTAACAGTGCCTGAGGGTGGCAGCCAGGATTTCCTTGTGAAAAGAGCATCCCATGGTGGGCTAAAACTAAAGTAGGGAAAAGGCTGAGACTATGATGGGACCTGCCTGGCTGAAGAGCTTTGTGCTCCAGCCAGTGAGCTTGTTCTCTTGGCACCATTTAGAGCAGCTGCTAGGCTCTTCTAAATTATTCTGAAAACCAGGGAATTAACAAAATGGTTTATTTTTCTTTCTCTCTCCATCCGGGTTCTGTACTAAACTCAGTAATGTAGCCCATATTTTTTGCATGTATTAGATAAGAAACATTTATTATCAATATAAAATTATTCACCAATCTGAAGTATTTAGCAATTACAAAGCATTATGGAAACTGCAAAAGAAAAACAAAACAAAAACCCCACACCACACAAGCAAAACCCCCCCAATAAATCAAAACCATTCTATTAAACAAAGTCCCTGAGACACCCCCCCCCCCAGCAGTTTTTAGTGTAATCAATATATTGCTATAGATATGTGCAAATTGTTAGTTAATACTATTCTCTAAGCTAACATCAAGCTAATAGTTTGGATAATACTGCAAAATCAGTGATTGAAACCCTTTGCCATAAAAAGACATTATTAATTACATATGCCTTTTTATCTGCTGTCTAGAAAATAGCAATATTTTCCTCAAAAACTGTCTCTGTAATAAATATTACAATTACAGCCTAATTTGTCTTTTAGATATAATTTTTACTATTAACTTGCATGCCATATACCATTTCCCAACTGCTGTTCCTTTCTAGAAACCTCTTTTGGAAGTTACAGTGCATTTCTTTCTGAATATACTGGAAATGTTTTAGAGTATAACAGCAAATCGTTATAGTGGAAATCTTCAGGAGGCAATACATTAGGCGAAAAGCAGTAGTATAGATACCTGCAGTGAACACCATACGTGCCCTTAAGCAAAGTACAATAATTAGTTGCTCTTATTCCCATGCCCACTGTCCCAAGTGTTGATATTTATGAAAGGCAAAGATCACGGTAATACCATCTCAAGCTCTTCTCTGTTGGAGTTGTTTATGCTTTTTCAATTTTTAATGTACCTATAAGATGTTTTGATAAAGGCACTTAGCCCAAAGGAATTTGCATCACACCTCCAGTGATTTATGATTCTTCAGAATATTTTAAGTGCTAACTTCCACTCCAACATTAATAGTAAACATTAGCAAAATATCTTGAAATAACTTCATATTTCAGTCACTGAATGTGATCTTGTCTTTTTCATGTTGATAGGGTGTTGGTCATTAAGAGCAGTGAAATACCTACAATGATAGAAGTTATTCACATCTTGTGGATATCTGATATGCTATTTGTCATAAATACTCAGATAATGTGTTTTCTACTTCAATTGAAAGAAGATATATGGTTAGAATAGAGATTTTTCCTCAACATTGTGTGATATGACAACCTATTAAAGCATACAATGGTAGTATGTTTTCTAAAGCAGTAGTTGAGAATTATGAATGAATTAGTAGTTTGTTTGAAACATCCATTTTTATTTCAGAAGTTTTAAACTATGTACATTTTAGAATACGAGTGCTGCTTTAGTATTGACTAATGCAGCTCATTTAAGTAATTATTGTGCTACTGTAATTGTACCTCAGCTAACCTTAATGTTTTCATCACAGGCCTTTTTAAATAGAGGAGTGGCTCTTGGGAGTGGCCAGTCTTCATGAAAAATGGCTCTTGGGAAAGGCTAGTCATTTCAAAAGATTATCTGATAGCTGATGGTGATGATCGATATGATGATATTTCTACATTTGCCTGATTTGGGAATCTGATGGGTCAAAATCTTTCTTTTTGACTGGAAGATGTTAACACAAAATAAACCTAACATGGATGGTCCTCTTTATTATGTGATTTTGTGTAATGTCAGACAGAAATGATCCTATTGGGGATGAAGGAAAACACTATCAATTTCTTCTTATTAGAAAACTACATTAAAACATCTATTAGGAAAAGCGAGAGCAGAGGAATTTATAGCCTCTGACCTTCTAATGTCAACTCAGACAATCTCCATTGATTTGGATGGGAGGAGAATTCTACAGTGAATCAATTTAGAAGAGGCAGTGGCAACTAAACGTAGCTGTTTGGTTAAGCTAATGAAGGGAAGAAGAGTTACGTACGTTCTGGATAATTCTTTCAACAACTGTCAGAGGTACATTCCCCAAAAATAAATAAAACAGCCAAAAAATTAGGATAGGTTGCAATGATATCCTCTAGAAAAAGACCAAATATTTGTGTGGGGTTATATTACCAATGTAGTATATTCAGTAGAAGATTTAAACAGGTTGTACCTCCCTTAAGTGGGACTCTCTGGTCTGGCAACATTTGTTGTCCGGCAGGACCACAGATGTTCCTGGACCACCGAGCCCAGGTATAGGGAAGAGCACAGCTGGGAGGGCCGGCGACTCAGCTAGGAGCCCCATTGGTGCAGAGAGAGGTGGGCGGGCGTGCAGCGGGGAAATCTGGCCCCAACAGGTGGGCAGTAGCAGGGGGCCAGAAGCGGCCGTGCAGCTCTGGCCCTGGTAGCAACCAGGAAGCTCCAGCCTTGGCTGCACAGCTCAAGCTTTGGTGGCAGCTAGGGAGCTCTGGCTCCAGACACGCAACTCCAGTCATTGCTGGTCTCAACCTTCTCAGACTACTGTGTCCCTTTCAGTAGTCTGAGCTGTCTTGACCCAAGTGCCAGGTCTGCAGCTCCCATTGGCCAGGAACTGTGGTCATTGGGAACTGTGGGGGTGGCACCTATGGGTGTGGGCAGCATGCAGAGTCCCTTGGTCCTTCCACCTAGGAGCAGGATATGCTTGCCACTTCTGGGAGCTGTGTGGAGCCAGGACAGGCAGGGAGCCTGTCTTAGTCCTGCTAGACCTCAAACCAGGAACTGCCAGAGGTAAGTGCCAGCCGGATACTGCACCCCCAACACCCTCATATCCCAGTCTTCAGCCCCATGTTGGAATTCCCTCTTGCACCCAAACTCCTTCTCAGAGCCCATACCCTTCATCCTCTCCAATACTACTGCCTCAACGTTGAGCCCCCTCCTGCAAGTCAAACCCCTCATATCTACATTCACCCCCGAGTCCACACCCCTGAACCATAGTGTACCTCAACCCCTGTGCCCTAGCTCTGAACCCCCACCTGCACTCAAAATTTCTCGGTCTCATCCTGGAGCCTTCTCCTGCACCCAAACTGCATTCTGCAGCTCAAACTACCTTCCATGCTCCAGCCTTAAGTCACTGCAAAGCCTACACCCACATAGCCACTGTCGAGAGCCCACACTCTCTCCTCACAACCCAGCCACCTGCTCCAGCCCAGTGAAAGTGAGTGACGGGGGGGGGGGGGGGGGGGGAGAACAACTGACAGAGGATAGAGAGAGGATATGGGGACTTGAAGAAGGGCTAGGGAAGTAGTGGGATGTCTGGGCAGGGTCATGGGCAGGGCAAGGTTATTTGGTTTTGTACAATTAGGAAGCTGGCAATCCTAGCACATGCCTAACTATTACCATGAGTGGAGAAAAAAAGGGGTTATCCTCTCAACTGAAGAAGTGGGATTTGCTCACAAAAGCTCATGATACTATATATATCATAGAACACTAGAACTGGAAATGACTTCGAGAGGCCACTGAGTCCAGTCCCCTGCCCTAATGACAGGAGACAGCACTGTCTAGACCATCCCTGATAGATGTCTATCCAACCTGCTCTTAAATATCTACGGAGCTAGAGATTCCACAACCTCCCTAAGCAACTTATTCCAGTGTATAACCACCCTGACAGGAAGTTTTTCCTAATGCCCAACCTAATCCTCCCTTGCTGCAGTATAAGCCCATTGCTTCTTGTCCTATCTTCAGAGGTCAAGGAGAACAATTTTTCTTCCTCCATCTAGTGATACCCTATTAGCTACCTGAAAACCATCATCATGTCCCCTCTGTCTTCTCCTTTCCAAACTAAACAATCCACAGTTCTTTCAGTCTTCCTTCATAGGTAATGTTCTCTAGACCTTTAATCATTCTTGTTGCTCTTCTCTAAACCTTCTCCAATTTTTCCACATCTTTCTTGAAATGTGATGCCTAGAACTAGACACAATACTCTAATTGAGGCCTAATCAGCAGAGAGTAGAGCGGAAGAATAACTTATCATGTGTTGCTCACAACACTCCTGTTAATGCATCCCAGAATCATGTTTGCTTTTTTTGTTTACAATAGTGTCACACTCATATTTAGCTTGTGTTCCACTCTGACCCCTACATCCCTTTCTGCAGTACTCCTTCCTAAACAGTTGCTTCCCATTCTGTATGTGTGAAACTGATGGTTCCTTCCTAAGTGGAGTACTTTGCATTTGTCCTTATTAAACTTCATCCTATTTACCTCAGACCATTTCTCCAGTTTGTTCAGATCATTTTGATTTGTGACCCTATCCTTCAAAGCAGTTGCAACTTCTCCCAGCTTGGTGTCATCTGCAAACTTAATAAGCATACTCTCTATGCCAATATCTATATTGTTGATGAAGATATTGAACAGAACCAGTCCCAAAACAGACCCCTGCGGAACCCCACTTGTTATACCTTTCCAGCAAGATTGTGAATCGTTAATAACTACTTTTTGAGAATGGTTATCCAGCCAGTTATGCACTTACCTTATAAAAACCCCATCTAAGTTGTATTTGCCTAGTTTATTGATAAGACAATCATACGAGACCATATCTTATTCCTTACTAAAGTCTAGGTATACCACGTCCACCGCTTCTCCCTTATCTAACAGACATGTTATCCTATCAAATATATATTATATATATTTGTTAGTCTCTAAGGTGTCACATGATTACTCATTGTTTTTAAACATTGTTTTTAAAGTTACAGACTACCATGGCTACCCTTCTGAGACAAATATCAGTAGTATCATCTTTGTCTAGTGATTCTGAAGAACTTCTTAGCAATCTCAATTAATTCAGTGGCATTAGTACGTAATGGGTTAAATTCATCCTGGGATAGTTCCTTGCTGACACTAAAAATTTCTTAATAAAATGTTAAGTGATAATGTGGACATAACTACTTTTTTCTTTTGGAACAGTGCTAGCTAGTTTCTTCTGTAGTTTCTCTAATTACAGTATTAAGCTATGTCTTCTGTGCTGCAAACAACTGTGCAATTCATATTTCAAACTATGATTTGGCCAAATTCACTAATTTCAAATAAAATTTAATATTTGTTGAAAGCTTACAAATAAATAACATCCAATATAATAATCTTATTTTTTTTAAAAAAATCAGCAAACTACAGACCTGCTGTGCTGCTAGGGGGAAAAGATGATTTTTTTTTTCTAACATAGCTGTTTTTTGAAGCCCTATAATTTGCCATTTTTCAAGATGCTAGTTATGGGTTACAATGGACAACTGTAGTTTTACTTACAGTGAGGGTTTTAAAAGAAGAATGCTAATAAAAATTAGCTGAAATGTTAAGACAGTTGTTTTGTTATTTTAATATGACTTTATTCTGTAAATAGATACATTTATGTATTTAATGGATTCAATTTATGGATATAATGTAATTTACCAGAAAAATCCATTAGAAATGGCTCATAATTTCATTAACCTCTAAACAGCAATAAAGAGAATATATATGCAAATTATATAGGTTATTGTCCACTATCACGTAGACCTAGTTTATACAGAAGACAAATTCTCTGCCCCGCTGAGTCATATTAAAATATCTACATGTAAGTTGCTTATAAAGGTTTAGAATGACTCATATATCAGTAGCACCTTTGATTGTAATGTGATGAAATGATATTTCACATTTTAGAAAGTAAAAGATCAAATTAATTTATCATACTTAGATTTTTTTCAGAAAATAGATACATAGTGAATTTTTATTGTGCTAAGAGGTGAGCAGTCACTGGATACTACTAGTTCTGTGACAGTTCATACATTCCTTTATTATGCAAATTTTAAGTATACATAGATCCAGTGCTTTTATTTAGAAAGATGCCTGGAAGCTATATTGAGTTTAGGGAGATATCTGGTTTGGTGTGAAATAAATAGTTATGAGAAGATCACATGAATTTATGTTTGAGAAGATGAAAAGCGGATCTTTGAGTGTTTGAGAACCCTACTGTATCTTCTATCCAAGCTTACAACTTTGTTTTGTTTTCAAAGAAATCTCATCAAGCTCACAAATATCACACAATCAAAAGAAAAAAACCCAAGGACAGTATGAAATAAAGCTAAAATATTCAAACTTGGATACAAAAAATTAGGCATCTAAATCTATGTTTATACACATGTGGTCTTGTTTTCAGGGGGGAAATAGAGCTGCAGTTCCCGTTGGATTGAGTGGAAATTGTGTTCTAGGTGACCCTGGAAATCTGACTGCTTATGGATTTAAGTGCCTTAGTCTGAGATTTAGATGGCTAACTTTATGAACCCAGATTTGTGTATTTTGACGTATATAAAATATATCTAAAAAGCATTTTAGGAAAAGTCAGAGTGGTCTGATAGCATTTGTAATTGGTGTATGATCTATATAAAGACAAGTCATGGTTATATGGAAACTTCCCATTGAAATAACATGGGGAAGAGGTGATTCCATTGAAGTAACATGGGTGAAGTGGCAAAATTAATAAAATCTAGATCGTAACGTAGCAGTTAGATGATATCTATCCCTTTTTGATATTGTTACTATCTAAAGCAGCATTTCCCAAACTGTGGTCCGCAGCCCAGTGCTGGTCCTTAGGAAAAAAAATACCGGGCCTCAGAAAATTTTTTGCAAGAGCCCACCTTGCTGCCCACAACCCCCAAGTTGAATGCCGTGCTGAAGTCCCAGTGTCAACGGAGGTAGCGCAGGCTTCCTGCGGGGTTGGGGGGCAGTTCTGCAGCTGCACGCCAGGTCCCGGAATTGTGCAGGCTGCTCTCCTCCAAGCCCCAACAACCGGCGCAATAACTAAAATGCCAGTCCATCACGCACTGGGGACTTTGTTCCCGTGCTGCCTTCCTGTGCGCAGGGGAGTGGGTGGGGATCTGGGACTGCACCAGCTCCAGCTGCTCGGGCTGTGCGTGCTGCCATGGGGAGCAGAGGAGCAAGGCGTACGTTGCCCGAGTGGTTGGGGCAGGAGTGGTCTGGGACTCCCCTTCCCCCTGCACAGGAAGGCATCAAACATGCAACGGACCAGCGTGTCAGGTACCGCGCCGCTGTTTGGGGGATGGGGGAGCAGCCCATGCACTTCCTGGGCTTTGGCAGCTACAGGATCCCCAGGTATCAGTCCCTGTCCCCTTCACTCCCCAGACCCCCACAAGTACCTTGTCCCAGCACCCATAAAAGCACCCTGTTCCTTCCCCAGCACCTGCAAACATCCTATTCTCTGCCCCAGCACTCATTGGCACCCTTCCCCAGAACTCCGTGCCAGCACCCACAAGCACAGTTGGGGCCACATTAGTGAGGTTTGAGGGGTTTGGAGGGGTTGTGTATCTCACTTGGAGGGGTCGTATCTCACTTGTCTGGCCCCAACTGACTTTTCTGTGGGCTAAAGTTGCCACTGGGGGCTTTGGGAGGACCAGAAACAATTTATTTGCATATTCATCATTTGCTTAATGAATATGCAAATATGAAAATAAATGTTACCGGTCCTCCAAAAGCTCGTGAATGGATTTACTGGTCCCCAGTATCAAAAAGTTTGGGAACCCCTGATCTAAATTATAGCTTATTTCCACACTTCGTTCTAAATTTTACTCCTGGTACTGTCATCTTATCCTTCTCATTCTTAGTCTAGAGCCATCATCCTCTCTTTCAAACTGTTGGCAATAAATACATCTCACACCTCATATCAGTGTCACAAGGTAGTTCAATAATTTCGTACAGTAACAAGATCTTTTAGATAAAAATAAGATAATACCATAGTAGCAAGAGAGAAAATTTACTTCTAATTGTGGTGAGGACTTAGACTGCAGTATGGAGGAATATATGAAAGACAAAGTTCCTAAACTAACTTCCATGTAATCTATAGTTAAGAAATGTTTTAAGCAAAAAGAGTGGTAATTTAAAACTACTAATTTTCCTCAAGAAGTTGAATTTTTGAACATAGTGCTTCTTGTGTCTACTTCAACAGTTTCTGCCACACTAATAGTTTTAGGGCTTATCTACATGAGAAAATCATTACACTGATCTAAAGGATATTGATTTAAAAATTGATTTACCTAAACTGCTATGAAACCCTGCGTAGCACTCTTATTTTGATTTAAAATTGTCTTATTTCAGGTTAATTTAAACTGGTAAGGAATCAACTTAAACTAAATTGAGATGAGTGTCTACGCAGGGTTTTCTGCTGGTTTAATTAAATCAGTTTAAAAAGATATCTTTAATTAAACTGGTCCTGTTTCTGGTAATATGGAGCCTTAGATTCATAGGATTCACTATATTAAACCAGACTAATACCCATCTTATCCAGCACCCTGTCTTATGGCCTGAATATTGAAGAGTTATAGATATTTTTCAAATTCCTGTTCTCTGATTTTTGTGAGCATTAAAATGATTCTAAAATGTGATCCTTTAAAAAAAATCTTCTTAACTGATGTCTCAGTGATATCTTGGGGCAATGAGTTCTACAGACTTATGTACTGTGTAAAAAGTATTTTTTTAGAAATTCTAAATTTGTTACTTTTAAATTTCATGTAATGCCCCTTATGTCATATTAACAGTGCCTAATTCATCTTCTCTGTATCATAAATTAAATTATATACCTCTGACATCTTTTTTTTTTAAATAAATCTCCTATCTAAATTAAACTGTAGGCTTTCAATGTCTTTTCTCATCCTCACATAGAAATCTTTCCTTTACTCCAAAAGTTTTTGATATTCATGTCTCAACCATTCTTTTTTGTTTTCAGTCTTTTTTGAGTTAGAGTGCCCAGAAGTGAATATGAAACAAAATACAGGTCTATGTAGCACTTTAAAGACTAACAAGATGGTTTATTAGATGATGAGCTTTCGTGGGCCAGACCCACTTCCTCAGATCAAAGTGAATATAGTATTCTAAGTGAAGACATGTCATTGATTTCACTAATGGCATTATTTTTTCCACTATTCTTCTCATCCTTATGCTGATAATATTTTCATTGTTTTTTGATTGCCATTGCACATTGAGCAGTGATTCTAATTTGATTATACACCTTGGTGCCTCTGGTCCTTTCCAGAGTGACCTCTCAGCTCTTGTTGCTGGTTGCATTACTTTTTTAATTGAAGTCACCACATATTCAATAACTTGAACAATGACATTATCTAACTGCAGAACTGCAAAGTTAACAGTGAAAAATGGAAGCTTATAACCATTTAAGTATGGCTCTTTTGATGGTAGCATTGTTTACTGAGTGAGTATATAAAACAAAGTACTAGTGGACTTTAGTAGAGCTTCATCATAGTTGGCTTGTGAACAGGTGATGAATGATGGCTGAATGATTGCCTGGTTAATTTAGATACAGACAAAGAGGAAAATCAACAGGAGTCCTCATGAGCCTATCTGCCTCACACTTTTCATATTTGTAGTTTTAAGTCCTTTTGGCCAGATTTCTGGGAACCAGAATGCTGTGGACTAAAAAGGAAAAAGGTTCCCTGCTTCTGAGTAATCATCTATTTCTACACACACAGCATGATGGCAGCATCATTTGGCAGGTTTTGACCCATACCTGATTCATGTAGAACAGACCTTTTGAAGTTATAAGCCTTTCTGAGCTTGGTCAGAATGTTTGCTAATGAGGATTCCCTTTCAGTGGATAAGAAAATGCTTCCCTTGCTAGTGTGGTAGACTGCTGAAGACATCTTCTTCCTTGTATGACTGATGTAGAGTAACAACTATAATTTTATATTCAGATGGTTTAGCCACATAATTGTATAATGAGTAGTGGACTGTATTGCTGTGATACCTCCTTTGTATTTGTGACTCACACATTGAGTTGTTATATATTCAATGGTTTATTCTGTGTGAGTGCAGTTGCACATTAGAGCGTCTTTGTTTTTCCATTTGTGGAACAAATACCTCTATTTGTCATGATTTGTGCAGATGTGCTCTCCCATGAGCTTCCTGGGAGTCAGACTCTGAGATCTTGTTCATCAGGTCTTTCACAGGTGTCTGTGATTTCTTATGAACATCCTTAAACTTTCCAAACATCATCAGAGTTGAAATTGAAACATAAGGGGCAACCTTCAGTGACATAGAATTCACCTTGAACCAAGACCTAAATATCATGAAGGAATATTTCTGGAAATGGAGACACAAGCCAAACTCCCACAAAATCACAAGTCAGTGCATTCACTCTTAATTATATGAATAATGAGTTGAAGCCATGAGCATGAGTCTGGTAATTTCTCCGAGTGACAGGGATATCCCTGTGCTGTCCACCTCTCATCTTATATTTCCTGATTCCAGGACCAAATGTATAGTGTATCATATCTGACAATGTCCTTTGCACTTACAATCTGGAATGTCATGTGACAGATGCCTATATTCATAACTTCCCAACACACAAGGAAATATTTGGTATATCTCTGCCTATTTATGTGGAATGTGAAGCCTGATTGTCTATTTGAAAGCAGTCTATCTTCTTGGGGTGTGAGTCTGAAAATCTTTATTGAGAAGACCATGTCTAATACAATCTACTAAACCCAAAGCTTTTAATATACAGTAGTATATAAGATCTTATTTTAAAATGTTCTTGATTTCATGTCAATGAAAGAATGTATGGTTCAAGTGTTTGTGCATGTATGATTTTAAAAATAGGCTAATAGGAAAAAAACCCATGGATTCATACTGGAATTAATGTAGAACTTTTTTGCTTTCCATTTGCACATAGAAATATGTCAGCCATAGAAACTTTAAAATCATTTGAGCAAATGTGCAGTCTTGCAGAACTTTTAAATGATTTATTTTTAATTTTGAGAAGCCTTTCCATTTGTTAAGTCTTATGAACAAATTGTAAAGACAATATATTAATCACAAATCAGTGCTAAATAAACTTATCTGTTAGCAATATTTGATAGCATTTTGGTCCATTACTAAAAATACAGCTTTGTATATATACGTTTTTTGAGAGAAAAGAGCAAGAACAAAAAGCACTATTTTTTGTCTTTCTGCAACATATCCTCCATCTTTGAATGCCCATCCAGACTTTTATTTATTTTTTTATTTTTTATTGACTTTTCTGTGGTGCTACTATTGTACCATCAAATTATTTCAGAAATATTAAAAAGACATAGCGAACTTGGACATTACTTTTCTATCTTAAAATTCTTTAATATTTAACAAGTAAAACCAAAGGTGCTTGCTAAAACCGATATGTTAAAAACAAAATATTTTTCTTTTTTTACTAATTTGCTTACTTTGTATTTATTTCCACCTAATGTATAGTTTGTTTCTTCTGTGCGGTCAGTGTTGGAAATTTTTTCCCTCTTCATTTCAGTACCGTTATAAGCATCAACAAGAGAGCAGAAAAATCCTTTTAATTTTTAAAAAGATGTTAAAAATCAGGGCATACTACTTAAAGGTTAATCTACCTGATTTTTTTTTAAATAGTTCATTCAAAATATTCAAGTTTAAAGTGTATCTTTAATGACTATATCCTTATGGCATCATTGTGAGGTCAGAATGATTATCATGAACTGGGACACAGAGAAATTGTGTCTTTGAGCCTTCAAAGACTTAAGCACATGCTTAACATTATGCTTGTAAGTATTGCAGTTTGCTTTAATGGGGTTACTAACATGCAAAAGTCTTTGAAGGATTAGTGAGATGCCCAAGATAATATAATGTTTTTTAGCAGAGCTTGAAATAGAATTCAAATTTCCTTATTTCCAATCAAGCACTTCAAACATAGAATGCTCATAACCTTTGCTCAGTGAGTTTATTAGGTAAAGGAACAGTCCCTTAGTATTCATACCTATTAAATAAAGAGATTTTTTATTTCAAGGATTTGATTCCCAAGGTAAAACTTGTTCTTAAATTTTTATAATTCTTTACAATCAAGTTTTTTTAATACTATCCAGAGGCAGCAGTAACTGATGAAATACAAAAATAAGATTTATATTTATCTCTATTTCTATCCAAGCTAGAGAAAAATCACTTATACTGTGGCAATCCAAGCATCATGTTGTACATCTGTTACTCTGTGCTGCAGAAAAACTTCTCCAAATCTCTAAGAAAGACATGCCTTTTAACCTGTAATACTGCGAATGTGGAACAAATGACACAAATCAAAATTGATAGAGCAAGAAACTAGTGATGCTATGGAAATAATTTTGTCATTATGTATGATTATTTTTTGTGTGTGATTTAATAACGGTGTCTCTGAGGTGGTGGCTCCTTAGTGCCAGGGTTAAGGTTTTTGTTTTTGTGTTTTTTTTTTTTTTTTGCCATTGCATATTTCCTATTCGTGGTTATGAACCCTGAAATTACCAATGGCAAGAAGTTGATATACATTCAATATAAATGGCAGAATGTCATAACAAGACAAAGGAAGTGTGAGAGTGCTGTGGCGTGTGAGAATGAACATATCAACTGGCTATGTCATTCTGGCAAATTCAAAGTAGCCAAAATTTTTTTCCATACTTCTTTAATGTATCTAATGTAGTTCTTTATAATAGATATTTATTGTACATGCTTTACCAAACTTTCTAGATACACAATTTATTTTATTTTATATTGCTGTGACCACACTTTACAAAATGTTTCATTTTCTTTCTTTGATATCTGATAGCTCAATTTGTGTACATCGTACTATAGATGTGCTCTTTTTTACATTTATAAATGCACCAAATATCTTTCTGGAACATAATGTATGTGTAGCTGTGCTGAGGTTTTAATATTGCCTCTGTTGTAGAAGTTTCTTTTGCTTCTGCAAACATTATTTAGTAATTTTGTATGTATTCTAGAATTTATGCATATGTATTCTCTACAAAGACTTATAAGGGTTTTTTGTAATGACATTGAAAAGCAGCAGCAATGGGTACTGCAATAGTATTTTATTAATGAATGATGTACATTGATTCCAGCTGTGACCATGTGATTAGACCTTCACTAGGCAACAATGGGTATTTTCCTGTTGCCTTTATTTGATTTCCAAGAATGTGTCATCTGTTATATAAACCCTTGCCAATATGCCCCATGTAAAACTGGTGTTTCGTATTTTTCTGAAGTATCAGCTGAATACCCACCAGTATCCCCGCAGAAATATTGTTTCAGTTGAAAAGGGCACCTTAGTGCCTATGTCTGGTGCTGCATACCAAAATCATAATGCTTATTATAATTTAGGTTCTGTTAAATATATCATTCTATTTGTAGGATGCCTTGTTGCCTGGTAATGAGAGAGAGAGATTATTTTCACTTTTACATTTCTATCTTAATATTTTATTACAGCAGTATAATGTGTTATAGAGGTGGACAAGCCTGCAGATTGAAATGTGGATAGTCCAGATTGTTCCTTTCCCTAGACCATATGGTATAGTTCTAAAAGCCTTTTGTACGCTGTCTGTTCAGTTAATTGTAAACTCAGTCTTTAACATACCTAAAAGAGAAAGAAAGAAAAAAAGAAATATAAGTAGACTAAAAAAAGGGGCTATCAAAACCCAGTAAAGTTTGTTAAAAACATGTAAGAACTGCAAACCCTCACATTGGTATCTTGGTGGGGTTTCACTGTTAGTGAGTTTGAATGTATTTTTTGTATGAATTTTAATTTTCATGTTTCTTAATCACATCAGATAGATACACAAGTGGTAATGGTCATGTGGGGGGAGAAATATGTTCTCTCCAAATCAAATGACTGGGAAGGGAGAAGTTTTAGTATATAATAAACTGGTATTCAGAATGGTATTTTTCCTCAAGCAGACAGCCCTGTTGGTGGGTGATGTACAGGAACAACTAAGATTTATGACAGATGGGTAGTAGGATTGCTACCACACCTACATAAGTTTTGGTTTCTGATGTTCCCAATGCTCTTGATGCCTAAGAAGTTTGTGTTTGCATTTTGTTTTGATGTTGCCCAATGCATGACCTTAGGAGAATGGAACAAAGGCCCACTCTGGAATTTTATATGCCAAGATGAGAATAATTTATCAGTCCTAGTCCTCACAAAAAGTGTACAGTATGAGAAAACCATTGAATCCATTGGCAAGATGATTTGAAACATCATCCTCAGAAAGCCTGAGAAGAAAATGTCATATTCCATCATTACGCTGAGATATAGTAAGTGTAGTTGTCCTTGAAATAATAAACATGTGAAAAAATGTACTGGAAAAATCATGTCTTCTGTGTGATATGATATTTACTGTATCATCGGGGCCTTTGTGTTGCTATTAAATTACAAAAGTTGGTAATTGAGTTAACATATGCATTCAAATCTTCTAATATTACAAAATATGCTTTAAAATATTTTTTCTTCTTTATAAAATAAACTCTTTGAATCTTGGTGCCTGTGTACTATTGAAAACAAGTTAAAATGTATAATATAAACCAATATTAATTATAAAATTTCCTCACCCATCCAATGCATCAGGGCCAACAATTTCTAATGTTCTCTAGTTTGAAAGACTATGTATTTAGCAAGTATCAAGGTCAGTAAACTCTCACTTTTAAACCTAAGTGGGAGGAGTGTTCTGAAGTAGGGATGTAAGCAATTAGTTGAGTAGTCAGGAAATCAGAGTGACTATTCGACTACTTGTCCCCCATTCCTTGCTGCCTTTGTATGAGAGGCAGCAAGGTTGGGGGAGCAGGAGCTGGTGCTAGGGGGAACCGGTTTAAAAGCTGGTTCCCCCTAGCACTGTCTCTGTGGTGTGCCAGGTTGGGGGAAAGCAGGGGAGGCAGAGCCTCAATGGTCTTGGAGCCACCGTGAGCCAGGATTGCTCAGTCCTGGGTTGTGCTGGCCCCAGGAGCTACCGCTGCTGCGGCTCTGCATTTTAAAAGTAGTAAGAGCCAGGCTGACTTCACAACACTTTTAATCACACCTAGAAATCATACAGAAGCTTGTTGTGGTAATTGAACATGGGACTAATGTGCGTGTCAGAAGTCCAACTAAATAACTCTGCTCACCCATTCTGCACAGACTAAAGTTTTACAATGATATTTAGATACAGAACCATGCAATAACCTAGTTGTAAAGTATTGGAGGCAAAAGAATTTATAATTACAGAGAGGCCAGCATCAGGAAGAAAAATGGGCTTCTCACAATTCAGATGAAATAAAAGGACTGTTGACTATTTCTTTACATCCAGAAGTAGGCATAGCTCCAATAAAACTCCCCCAAATTGCAAACCTGGATAATAAATTCTGATAGAGTTATATGTTTTATAAGGGTAGTGTACCCAATTTAAATAATGTAAAGGCAAATAAGAACAAGATGCTCACCTCAAACTGGCAGCCCAAAATTTCAAATGAAAGTAGCACCTGCAAGCATGAAGAAACTGAGAAGTAAGAGAAACAATTATTTTGGCACATTTTGAAACTTCACACTTCTGAGAGAATCTTGTTTTATAATGCCATGCGTTGTCAAGCACCCTGGAATGAACATTGGTCAGCCAAAATGTAAATTTGGGATTGTAGTATAGTATGGCATCTCATGCATGCCAATGAAATGAGAGGCATGTTGTTTACATAACATACTTTGGTTGTGGTATGAAGTTAGTGGGAGCAAAGTATGCATCTGTGGGCAGAATTTGGTTCTTATGGTCTGAGCAATTTAAAGGCATTGAAACACGAGCAGCTATGGTTAATCATAGAATATTAGGATTGGAAGGGACCTCGAGAGGTCATCGAGTCCAGGACCAAATACTGTCTAAACCATCCTTGATAGACATTTATCTAACCTACTCTTAAATATCTTCAGAGGTGGAGATTCCACAACCTCCCTGGGCAATTTATTCCAGTGTTTAACTACCCTGACAGTTAGGAACTATTTCCTAATGTCCAACCTAAACCTCCCTTGCTGCAGTTTAAGCCCATTGCTTCTTGTTCTATCCTCAGAGGCCAAGATGAACAAGTTTTCTCCCTCCTCCTTATGACACCCTTTTAGATATCTGAAAACTGCTATCATATCCCCCCTCAATCTTCTCTTTTCTAAACTAAACAAACCCAATTCTTTCAGCCTTCCTTCATAGGTCATGATCTCTAGACCTTTAATCATTCTTGTTGCTCTTCTCTGGACCCTCTCCAGTTTCTCCATATCTTTTTTGAATTGTGGTGCCCAGAATTGGACACACTACTCCAACTGAGGTCTAACCAGTGCAGTGTAGAGCAAAAGAATGACTTCTCGTGTCTTGCTCACAACACACCTGTTAACGCATCCCAGAATCATGTTTGCTTTTTTTGCAACAGCATCACACTGCTGACTCATATTCAGCTTGTGGTCCACTATAACCCCTAGATCCCTTTCTGCCATACTCCTTTCTAGACAGTTGCTTCCCATTGTGTATGTGTGAAACTGATTGTTCCTTCCTAAGTGGAGCACTTTGCATTTGTCTTTATTAAATTTCATCCTGTTTACCTCAAACCATTTCTCCAATTTGTCCAGATCATTTTAAAGTATGACCCTATCCTCCAGATTAGTCGCAACCCCTCCCAGCTTGATATCATCTGCAAACTTAATAAGTGTACTTTCTATGCCAATATCTAAATCGTTGATGAAGATATTGAAGAGAGCCAGTCCCTAAACAGACCCCTGCGGAACCTGACGTGTTATACTTTGGGGTGTATTAATGATCCAGCTATGGTTCTGAGAAGGAGTTATTAAACACTGAAAGTCAAAACAGTGACTGAACATTTTGTAATATTTCTATATGCTCAGAATAGCCCACAAATCATTGTTTCCTCCTACAGCTAATGTCTTCATTAACAAAACCACTTCTTTCTTTACGATATTACAATCATTACTGTTCAATTTAAGTTTACTTATATACGGCAAAGTAGATAATTTAAACACAATATACCAATTTGTGCCTATGATCAGAGAAAGCCATTTAGCTATTTGTGCTGATTCCAAAATTTGAGAAATACAGGTTGAACCTTTCTAATCTGGAACCTTCAGGCCTTGAACCACCAAGAATTTGTCAGATCACACAAGATTAATATTGTCTAGCAGCATTACCAACACTTCCACTAATTACTAGCCTCTTAGAAGACATTTAGGGATAAATTAGAGCTAAATAACATCACAACACTGAGAGCCAGGACTGTTGATGGTAAACTGACTTTATGGAACTGTGGGAAACTTGGCCACATTTATTATAAGTGGACGTCCAGCTAACTAAAACCACGCTAGACCATGGATGTTGCTGGATCAGAAAGTGCCAGACTCAAGAGGTTCAACTTGTAATATAAACATTAGCATTTCTTGAAGAAAAATATAACTAATACTTTTTCATAGCAGATTCTACTTGTTAAATCTAATTATACTTTTAGTATATGTTTCTTTAGTTTAAATGACACAGATGTCCATTCAGTAAGCTCTTAATGCCAACTTAATTTGTAAGGTGGTGAAATTTGATGCTGCCCTTTTAATGAGAAATAACCTCATTTGATCCATAAAAATAGTATTTAAAATATTTCAGTTGGTTAAGAGAGAAGAAAGTTGCATAGTAAATATCTACACACAGAAGAGATGTGAGCATTTTTTAAAAAAACTAAATAGAAAATCCATGCCCCTTGGTTCTTTGGCTAGTAGCAGATGCATCATAGAAATTATTAAAGCATAGTGCCATAAATGTAAATAGTGCTTCTTAAACATAGTTAGGATACATTCTGTAGGTTACAGTACAAATCATACAATCACAAAATTACACCCTGAGAAGAATGTAGGCCAGTGTTTCCCAACCAGGGTTCCGTGGAACCCTGGGGTTCCACAGATCGTCAGAAGTTCTGTGAGAAATCGTGGAATAAATAAATATTTTTTTCTTACCATGTAAGCTGATTATATATATATATATAAACAGCTCTTTACAAATACATTTTCTTGACAATAATTTAGCAGTAATTGAATTGCACTCCCCGCTGTCAACTTTTTCTGGCCAAGCAAACGTTTTCATAGGTCGGGGTTCCTCAGGATATGAAAATTATTTTAGGGATTCCTCCATGGGGAAAAGGTTGGGAATCACTGATGTAGGTATTACTGATGAGACCAAAAGAGGAAGAATGTTTTGAACGGGTAGGCTTTAAGGTGGAACTTGAAGGAGAGGACAGATAATCACAGTAGAATGTTTCTTTGCAGAGGGAAACTGAATGCATGAAACAAGGATTGGGAAAATTAGATAAAGAAAATAGAAGATGAAGAGAATTAGAAAGAGCACAGGGAGTAGAGTGGTTGAAAATGTGATGAATTTTTAACAGTTTTTTCAAATGTGTTTTTATAGACATTTTTGAAATTTATGAACGAGGAAGAGTTAGCAAATGAGAGCAGAGATGTAGTTGAGAGCAATTTGTGTAGTGACTTACAGTATGTCTTCATTTCAGAAATTATACAGGCATAGATATGTCAGCATACTAATGCTTAAATAGCCCACCACTGTAGAGGCAGCCTACGCTGACAGAAGTTTTTCTGTTGGGCTACGTCTAGACTGGCCCCTATTCCGAAATAGCCATGCTACTTTCCAACTTTGGAATAGGGAAATCCGCGGGGGATTTAAATAAACATGTCCGCCGCTTTTTTTCTGGCTTGGGGAAAAGCCGGAAAAAAGCGTCTAGACTGGCGCGATCCTCCAGAATAAAGCCCTTTTCCGGAGGATCTCTTATTCCTACCAGAAAGTATGAATAAGAGATCCTCCGGAAAAGGGCTTTATTCCGGAGGATTGCGCCAGTCTAGACGCTTTTTTCCGGCTTTTCCCCAAGCTGGAAAAAAAGCGGCGGACATCTTTATTTAAATCCCCCGCGGATTTCCCTATTCCAAAGTTGGAAATTAGCATGGCTATTTCGGAATAGGGGCCAGTCTAGACGTAGCCTTGGTGTAGTAAACCAATAACCTGAGGCTACGTCTAGACTACATCCCTCTGTCAGCAGAGGGATGTAAATAAAGCACTTTGAAAGTGCAAATGAAGCTGGGATTTAAATATCCCGTGCTTCATTTTCATAATCACGTAATGGAGCTCTTTAGAAAAAGCGCTATTTTAAAATTGAAACCGCAGTCTAGACTTGCTTCTTTTGAAAACAGGGTGCTTTTTCGAAAGATCCTTTAACCTCATTTTTGGGGGTTTTCAAAAGAACCGCGTCTAGACTGCAGTTTCAATTTCAAAACAGTGCTTTTTCTGAAAGAGCGTCGTTATGTGATTATGCAAATGAGGCACAGGAAATTTAAATCCCAGCTTCATTTGCTCTTTCAAAGTGCTTCATTTACATCCCTCTGCCGACAGAGGGATGTAGTCTACACACATGAATGTCATTAGCTATGATGACAGAAGCAGTCTTCTGTTGACACAGCTGCAACTTTTCTGGAGCTTTTGTCGACATAACTATATAGGCACTCACCAGACCATTGTAATTGTATTCTGATTTAACCTTTTAGTAGAGCAAGCCTTAGAGATGAAGATGAGGGTTTTGAATTTGATGTGCTAAAAGATATTAAGTGATCTGAATGGAGCAGGAGAAAAGAGAGATGCTTCAAAAGAAGTGTTTTGGATTGAGTTGAGTAGCATAGAGTTGAGACACAGACCAGGCAGGAGATTACTGCAATTAAGGCAGAGAGGACCACTGAATGATCATGCAATGCTGCTGCTAAAACAGTAAAGAAAAGGCTAATTGCGAAGAGACAGTATTAAAAAGAATGAAGCAGTAAGATTTAAGGAGCAATTTGATATTGCAATGCAGGGGACGGGAGTCAAAGACTTTTAATGGGATTACAAGACAAGCAGACAGGAAGAGTAGGGGAGTTGTCAGTAGAGATAGAGGAAGAAGGTGACAGCAAAGCATTCAGAATAGAGGCAGCAAGGGGATAGTAACAATCAACTAGTGCAATGGTCTCCAACATTTTTAAGCATGAAGTCACTTTTTGAATTGAAATGCAATCCAGGATCCACCTCAAACTCAAAACGCTTTTGCCCTGCCTCCTTCTCACCTCTTCTCCAAGGCCCTGCTCCTGCTCTCTCCATCCTTTCTCCCTTCCCCACACTCATTCACTTTTACCTGGCCGGGAGTAGAGGGTTTGGGTGCAAGGGAGGGGGATGTAGTCTCTGATCTTGGGCTAAAGGATTTGGAATTTGGCAGGGGTTCTGAACTGAGCCTGAGCCAGGGAGTTGAGGTTCATGATGGGTGCAGACTTTGGGAGGGAATTTGGGTGCAGAGGGACTCAGGGACTTGGGTCTAAGAGGTGTTCAGGACTGGGGCCAGGATTTGGAATGCAGCTTCCAGCTGGGCACCACTTACTACAGGTGGCTTCTGGGTGTTGGTGCAGGAGGCTAAGGCAGGCTGACCCCTCCTCTGGCCCTGCACCACTCCCAAAAGCAAACAGCAAACTCCCTCTATCTCTGCCCGCCCTCCCCCCCTCCCAGGCTTTGTCCTAGGCCATGTTCCCTCTCCACCCCTTCTACCAAAGCCCTACCCCACCTCTTACTGCCCCACTCTATCCATACTCTGCCTGTTTCTGCCCAGTTCAGCCCCTACCCTGGAGCATGCTACATCCTCACTCTTCCCCTCCCCTCCCCTGCCATCCTGAAAGGGGGGCTGCCGCAGGGTGCTGTGCACTCACCAGTTTTCCCTTTAGAAAGCATCACTTGTGGTGCCAAACCTTTGTCCAGCATATTTGACAACTTTTTATGTTAGACCCAGATTGTTCCTGTAAGCAAAGGAGAGATACCATTCTGTAGTCTAAAGAATAGTGAGTGAATCTGGCATAGAATATAAACAGAAATGTTCCCATAATGGGAAGAAAAAGTCTAAGATAATTTTAAATCCTCTTTAAGTGTCTTTTGACAGTTGATACTGAATCTCTGAAATCTTTCAAGAGGTTGTTTGCAAATAAAAAAAAATTATCACCTTAAGTGTTGTATAATGGACTTCTGTTTTCATAATGTTAGCCAGAATTGGAATGACTGGTTCAACCCTCTTCATTTTAAAGTAGAGGAGCTGTAATGAAGATCAAAAGAAAATTGCACCTGACAATTCCATTTGAGTAATGGCAGCCTTAAACTCTGCTTGTAAAATCCCCAGAATGTTATACCTAAATTATCACAGAACTCTAACATTTCAATTTAATATAGAACTTTAGAACACATCACATTTTGATAATTCATTCCAATGTAATGCAAGAGAATTTTGAGGGGTTTAAAAAACCCTCATAATTTAACATTACTTGTGATTTATAGTTCTTCAGGTAACTAAAAAGAAAGATGTCTTTAGCCCTCATTTTGTTAGCCACCAACAACATCGCTGATTTTGTTTAAAAAAACTGAAGGGAAACCAGTGCACATTTCCTTATGGTGTTGCTGTATATTCTTCATGTTTAGGACTTCAACTAGATTTCATAGTGTTGAGAATAAAATTAGTCCTTCTTCTTTGAGAAATGTCCCCATAGGTGCTACACATCAGGTTGCTGAGCCACCACTGAGCTCCTTCTCCGGAGTCTTCAGAGCAGTGTCCCTGGGGCCACTCATGTGTGCGCCTCTAGCCGCATGCTCCTAATGTGCAAGCATCACATATGAATGAGCCCTCACCCCCAGTTCTTTCTCTATTGGCACTGGTCACAGATGGAGCTTGGCAGTGTTGCCCACCATGTCCTGCATTTTAGATAAGTAAACCCAATTTATCCAGTTCTTACCTGTAGCTAGTTAGTTAGCTCTCTCCCATTGTTAACTGTTCTTTATTCTCGTTCAAAAAAAATATTTTTTTTCTTCCCAGTTCTTTATCCCCATAGTTAGAGAGTGATAGTCAGTGCCATGCTCAGTTCCCTGGGTTTTAAGTGCTGTTCCTCATGTAAGGATCCTGTTCTTGTCGTATGGACATGCTCATTGTGTCTGTTGCCTCGGCGAGACACAAGAAATGAGACACAAGAAATGCCCTCACTATGCTAAACTGAGGGTCAGAGCACAGCGTGATAGAGATCTATGCCTCAAGCTGATTTTACTTAAAAGTTGTTAAGACCAACATCAGGTCTGGGTCAGCAGTCCAATAAGTTTCAGGCACAAAAGGACAAAAATCCCTAAAGAAACATGCCTTCTCCTTACATCAGGAGGCTCTGGCACCTAAAGGCTTGTCTCCGGCAACCACGGTGCTGCAAGCGGCTCTGGCACTGCGATTAAGTACTTACGATTCACTGGGTGTGTCCGGCACTGCTATGCAAGCGGGTCATGCAAAATTCCGCTCAGAGGCCTCAGGCTTCAAACTGCCTGCTGTTACCAGATTTGCCCAATACTCTGGGGTATGCTCATTTATCAGGGTTACCCTTATGGGACTGGGGGAAGGTTAACAGTTCTATCAGTGTGCTGTTGGTGCTTACTTGGGCTCTCATATGGAGCTGAATTCTCCCTGCTGCCAATTCCCCCTCCCACTGGAGCTCTCCTGCAGGAACTAGGTTCCTCAGAATGGGGTTCTTCCTACCTTAGCAACACACACAGACACTCACACCCACTAATCAGAGCACGTCTGAGAGGACTGGGTACTCAGCACTCACAAGCTGACCCCCACATATGTCCCTGGACTCAGCTGGCTGGGTTTCACAGCAATGCCACACTGCACCCTCATGTGCCTTTGGACTCCGTGGGCTGGATTAAACAGCACTTTAAGCTGCCATCCTCATAAGCCCCCAGGTTCAGCACCTCCTATCCCCACTTTCACACCACAGTCATTCACTGGTAAACCACACGATGAGCAAACCCCACAGGATTTTGGGCACTACAGGGATCTTTTGCTTGGGTACAAGAAGCGTTGTTGCAGAGCGAATGGGGAAGCCAAAACAACACCCCTTAAGGAAGAGTGAGCAAAAGAGAAAGAAAGAGAGAGAAGCAACCAGCTTAACAATGAAAGTGATTTATTTCTGAGTAGTGAATAGATATCAAAAAGTTACAATATTAAATCTAACAATTACAATATTAAATCTAAATTTAAACTGATTACAAACGTTAGGTAACCATATAACAGTTTACACAGGGCAGGGTCAGGAGGCTATGCTTAGAGAGATAGTTGAGAAAGAGAAAGAGAGAGAGAGAGACCTCACCACTCCACGGAGCTTGCACTGATCGGGGTTCCCAGATGATGATGGTAGCCGGGGGTCCAGAGAGCAGGAGAAAAGCAGGACAGAGCCCCCAGCACGATCAGACAGGAGATGAAGAAGTCTCAATGGAACTGATGCAGTTTAAGTCCAGGTATCAGAACAGTTTTCTTGGGGCAAGGATAGGAGTTTTTATAGGGATAGTTCAAAGAGAAAGAGGAGAGACAATAGAGACTGATCACCCCTGGTTATGGGTGATGTTCCTTGAAGGAGCTCACAATGCAACTAGGCAGTTTCAGTATTTTAGGTGTCAATAGGATCGTTACTAGAATTGGTCTGATAATGACTCATTTGGGTGTGAGCAGGCCCGGGTTCATTAGCATCTGGAGCAGGGATTTTCCATCAGGCAGTGCTTCTCTGTTTTCGGTGTCCCATAGTTCACTGCGGTTCCTGCCTTGGACGAGCTGCTCTCCATTCTGTATGCTAATGAGATGTCCCTCTGTTCCATCTTTCATGTAAATGAGGCTGGGGTGTTTCCTTAATTATATCACCCTTGTCTGAAGCAGTTTAGGTGGATCTTCCCCGGCCTTTTCATTGCTTTGTCTTTGATTCTAGCAGAGGCCTGAGGGAGGGGAATGGTTTTCCATGAATGTCACTCCCTGGCTCCTCAAGAGCACAAGGCTGACAGGTGACCATGTTCTGGTTTCCCAAGAATCACAGAGCTGGTGGGTAACACTGCCTAGAACATCATGACACCTACCAGCACCAACGTTATTTTGCCAGAACCTACCGGCACTGATATTACTTTGCCAGCACTGTGACTAGCTTCAGTCGGAACATAATTCCCAGCACTGCCACAGCACTGTAACTAGCTTCAGTCCGAACATAATTCCCAGCACTGCCACAACACTAACTATGTCACCTGGCTGCTTGGTGCCGAGACATCATATGGCACCACAAGTGGCATTGGTGCAGCCTACCACAGCACTGTCTACACCAGCGCAGCAGTACACACACACTGGTTTCTTCAACTTTCAGTTCACCTTTTCTGTGCACCCTTGATTTACTCAGGGCCCTTTCTTTTTATATACAATGTACAAGACTATTCACGTCTTCTCTTAGGCTGTTTGTCTCTATAGGGAATTACAATAAAAGTCAAGCCATCTCAGCTCAGTGACTCTCTCACTTTATTTCAGACTGTATAAGACTTTGCTATTCCTTATCAGGTGCTAATCCCCTTGACAGTATAAGGGCACAGTCATCTAGAGCCATGTCTACTTAAGTGGTATTTCTACGGAAAGTCTCTATAGTAGACATTTGCACAGCTACCACATTGTCATCAGAACATACATTTCCAAAGCACTATGCACTTTCTCAAGGACCTTTTTCTAATCTCAGATTCCCTAAAGTAGTACTATCTACTGCATTCATGCCATATTCGTAGCCCCTACCTCTTTAGAGAGATACAGCTTTGCTGTCATCTGATGTGGAGCACCCATGGGGACATATCTCTCTTGAAGAGGAGCTTATCATCTGTGCAGTAACTGATTTTCTTCTAGATGAGTTCCCAGGGGTGCTACACTTCCTTCTCTTTCTCCCCTCTACTTTGGAATTCTGATCTCCTTGATGGCTATTTGGTTCAAGTGTAGAGAAGGAAGTAGGTGGGTGGGGCTTGCGCATGCACGGTGCTGGCACAGTAAGAGTACGTGGCTAGAGGCGCATGCATGTGCGACCCCAGCAACACTGCTCTGAAGACTCCTGAGAAAGGGCCCGGTGGTGGCGCACCGACCTGATATGGAGCACCCAAGGGGACACTCATCTTGAAGAACATCAGTTACTGCACAGGTGAGTAACCTCCTCTTTCCTGATTGTTGTTACAGATGTGAGTGACTTTATGTTTAAAGAAAACAAACACTGTCTTCAATTAGTATTTCAAGATACAGCCGGTCCCAGACTTATGAACGAGTTACGTACCAAACACTAGGTCGTTACTCAATCTGTTTGTAAGTCAGATTACATTCACTGACGTACGGCCGTGCTGTTCGTAAGTGCAGATTTCTTTTGTAACTCGGGTTCTGGCTGTATAGGAGGTTGGTCGTAAATATGAACGGTCGTAAGTCGATGTGTTTGTAACTCGGGTACCAACTGTACCAGATTCTATTTCTAATTGTGCTCTGACTGGTAGTCTTTTAAAATTGCTAACCAAAATTGCAGGCCACCAAAAGGAAAAGGAACAATTTCATTAACTTTGGCTCTCAGATTTTGTGCAAAAAGTACATCTATTGATGTTACATGACAAGAGTGCAGATTCAATCGATTAAAATTTAATTTTTTCTTAATTTAGAAATTGCTGTGGCTTGTGTGCTCCAATTTCTTTCCTAAATAGAGATAAAATAGGAAAAACAACAAAACCTCTTTATGCAGATGAAGTAAGTTCCCTTGCCAAATCCATTGATAGAGATGAAATATCTGATAGCAGCCATTGAGGCTACTAAGGATCTGTGAACTGTATATTTAAATATTTCAAATGAAAAGTAAATAAAATAAAATAAAAAGCCATATACCTACCCTTCCTTTACATAAACTGGTTATAATTTTAGGTCTGTTGGATTACAGACCCCATTTCTCATCAGGATTCTAATATAACCAAGGTATTTTAGAATGCCAACCTATTAGCAGACTGACTTTTTTTTCTATAATAGGGAAGTAGCTACTAATGTCTCCTGTCAAGTTTAAAAATAGTGCTATAGCTCCCATTTCCCCATCTAATAGTTTCCTTTTCACTCAGAGATATTCTAAATCAAGCATCTTTCATTCATTTAAACTTAATGTAAGCCAGTAAGAGAATAGGAATTAACAATATTGTAGAAGAAATTTCTTGAAATCCTGTCCAGTCTCAAGAGTTTCAAACATAGTCTCAGTAATATATAAACCAATAATTAGCGTATATGCTATGATAAAGGATCATTCTTTCCTGATATTTGAGTTTAATGGAAAATAGTTCTCAGAGATTGTAATTCTCATATGGATATATTGTGTTTCACTATGCATTTTGAAAAAAATTCCGTATAAAAGAATGTGAGGAATAATTTCTTTCAACTGTTGCGTGAGAGTTGCTAAACAATAGAACTGATAGTCTTCAACATAGGGCTTGTCTGCACTTAAAAGTTTGCAGCCGTGTATCCGTACTGCTGTAGTATTTCAGTAATGACACTGTCTTCTGTGATGGAGGGTTTCCTCCCTTCAGCATAAGTACTTCACCTCCTGAGAGATGATAGCTCTTTTGATGGGAGAAATCCTCCCATTGACAGTGCTCTTTTCATCAGGAGTGAGGTTGATGTAACTGCATCACTTAAGGGTGTGGGTTTTCCACACCCCTCAGCAACAGAATTATACTGACATAAGTTGCTAGTGTAGACAACATGTAACTTGTAAGTAAAAATGTTCTGATTCAATTTTATTTGCTTGTGGAAGCAGAAAAGAAAGAACATTTTGAATGTTAAACATTTGTTGCTTTCCCGTAACTCAATACAGATTTAATTTATAACACAAAATTATGAAGGCCATTAGTGGCTTTGCATAGTAAAAAAATTAAAGCTGCTGAAATATTAAGGTTTAAAGCACAACATTTGTGTACTTCCATTAACAACTTTTTCATAAGAATTTATTGCATGATAGCTGACCTTGCATGGACTGTATAACGCACAGGTTCCTCTTTAAATATGTAAACTCAAAAGGATAATTTAAGGGGGTACTTTCTCCCTCCTAGAATGTCTCTTTGTATTTAGCCAACTCCCGTCCTCTCTAGGGAGTGACTGAAGAGTTCCTCTCTGTAACTGTTTCCTGTCACCAACTTACTCTCTTTATAAGCCTGGCCCAGCTCCTTCCCCAGCTGGGCTTCAGCAGCCATTAGGCCTTATCAGTTCTTCGGGCTCTTCCAGGTGTATCTTATGAGTTTAATTGGCCTGTTTTTCCTGTTTAGGCCTCAGGTGTGGACATCACATCACAGAATTTTTGTGGTCTGTTGTCTCAAGGGGTCTATGGATTAATGGTCACTGGGACATTTTTATGTGAAAACTATGGACTTTTGCTCATGGAGCAGCAATTCTTTTAAAATTCTATTGTGTCTTTAATATGTGTTGACTTAAGTGTTGCTAGGGCTCAATTTGTAAATGTGTATATCATATATAAACCTATCCAAAATCTTATAGATGAGCATATAGAAGTGATCTAAGGGTTCTGTGTCTGAACATTTATATGAATTGTGAAATGATAGCTAATACTGAATTTGCAGACTCTTTTGTGAGTTTAAGCCTTTAATGGTTTTAATATGACTTTTTGTACTTTATGTGCACCCATATTTACCTATATGCACAAAATTGGCTTGATGGAAGCGTCTACTAGACCCTTTGAGCTGTTGTGGCAATGCAAAGGGACCACACACCAACTTGATCTTGCTGAGAATTTCCTGTTTTCCTAGGGCAGCAGGGCCAACCAGGAAAGTAAGTGGCGCTACCATACAGTTGACCCAGACATAAATCCACTCTGAAAAGCAGGAAGCCATGTTTGGCTCCTTGATGGGCCCACATATCTGCTGTTCTAAATGGAAATTTAGCACAGCAGAGAACCTGGTCCAAAATTATGCCTCTGTAAGTTTATGTAAACACTTATATAGGTTGCTATGATATATACCAAAATGTATGTTAGGATCACAAATTATGAATTAAATTTCCAAAGTGATAGATGCAAAATTGTTGCACCAGTTTTAGGAAAAGGGATATCGATTTTTTTTTTTTGTCTCACATCCTTTTAGTGCTTGTGAATTGAACAGGGTATCCTTACTGCATTGACCGTGTTTTCTAACTCCTTTTCTTAAGAGAAAAACTCTAGATGTAAGCAGTGAAATGGAAGGGACATCGTGGCCAAGGAACAATTTAAAACAGTTTTAGTTCTTCAGTGTGACCGAAGCAAACAGGCTTATTGGAAAAATATTTCAGGAAGTTCAGAATACTTAGAAGATGGGCATAGAGATGGTGATTCATCTGGGCAATTATTTTTGCAAATGATTGAAATGTTTGGGGATAACTACTCTAGATTAGTTGAATGAGTTGTTTGGATTGAAATAGGCTCATGATATGTGCTCATGTGATTAAAAAAATGAGGTTAATGGATAAAAAGCAGAGGGACTTCTATACCACAGGCCAGCTGGCTGGTGGCTATGTAGATAGCAGGTCTAGATAGAGAGACTAAGAACAGAGGGGATGCTCCCCAGAAATGGGAAGTAGATAAACCCAAGCTGGAAACAGCAGCAGCCCCATAAAAATAAATCCATCTATCTGAGTAGTTTTAACTATTAGGGTGTGTGTAACCTACACCCCTCTGCGACAGAGGGATGTAGATTAGGCAGATCGCTATTGCAAATACAGCGCAGATTTAAATATCCCGCACTTCATATGAATAAAAATGGCCGACACGGCACTTTGCCGGCAAAAAGCGGCAGTCTAGACAGGGATTGGTCGACAAGGAAAGCCTTTTCTGACTGATCCCTTATGCCTCATGCAACGAGGTTTACAGGATCAGTTAGAAAAGGCTTTCCTTGTCAACCGACCCCGTCTAGACTGCTGCTCTTTGCCGGCAAAGTGCTGTGTTGGCCATTTTTATTCAAATGAAGCATGTGATATTTAAATCCCTGTTTCATTTGCAATAGCGATGTGCCTAATCTACATCTGTCGGCAGAGGGGTGTAGTTTAGACACACCCTTAGGGTATGTCTACACTACAAAGTTAATTCGAACTAATGGATGTTAGTTCGAATTAACTTTCATAGGAGCTACACTAGCGCTCCGTCAGTTCGAACTTAATTCGAACTAGCGGAGCGCTTAGTTCGAACTAGGTAAACCTCATTGTACGAGGACTAAGCCTAGTTCAAACTTACTAGTTCGAATTAAGGGGTGTGTAGCCCCTTAATTCGAACTAGTGGGAGGCTAGCCCTCCCCAACTTTCCCTGGTGGCCACTCTGGCCAACACCAGGGAAACTCTATTGCCCCCCCTCCCGGCCCCGGACCCCTTAAAGGGGCACGGGCTGGCTACGGTGCCCGTGCCAGGTGCAAGCCTGCCAGCACCCAGCCAGCAGACCCTGCACCTGGCACGGCTCGAGCCAGCCACCCGATGCCCCCAGCAGGTTGGTGGCTCCCGGGAGCTTACCGAGGGCCACAAGAGGCAGGCACCCGCCTGGTTCAGTGCAGACGTCGTGGACCTCGTCCACAACCTCTGCACTAGGCACAGGAAAGCGGCCATCTAGGGCAGGAGAGCTGCTAGCCTGGCTACCCAGGAGCAAGTTTGCATGAAAATCAAGGTGGTCCACTGAGACCCCCGACCCTGAGCCCTGAGCTTAGAATGGCCGTACTGGGTCAGACCAAAGGTCCATCTAGCCCAGTAGCCTTTCTGCCCACAGCGGCAAACCCTAGGGACCCTGGAGGGGATGGACCAAAGACAGTGACCAAGCCATTTGTCTCGTGCCATCCCTCTCCAGCCTTCCACAAACCTTGGGCAGGGACACCACTCCTACCCCCTGGCTAATACCACTCCATGGACCCAACCTCCATGAATTGATCTCACTTCTCTTTAAACTCTGTTCTAGTTCTAGCCTTCACAGCCTCCTGCAGCAAGGAGTTCCACAGGTTGACTATTTGCTTTGTGAAGAACAACTTTCTGTTATTAGTTTGAAGCCTGCTACCCATTCCTTTCCTTTGGTGTCCTCTAGTCCTTCAATTATGGGAACTAATGAAGAACTTTTCTTTATGCACCCTCTCCACCCCACTCATGATTTTATAGACCTCTATCATATCCCCTCTCCATCTCCTCTTTTCTAAGCTGAAAAGTCCCAGTCTCTTTAGCCTCTCTTCATATGGGACCTGTTCCAAACCCCTCATCATTGTAGTTGCCCTCCCTTCTCCCACCCTCTCTCTTCCCCTCTCCCACTTCCTTTTCCCAGTCTCCCCCAGTTTTGTTCAATAAAGAGAGATTCTATTTTTGAACACAGTTGTCCTTTATTTTGTACATCAGGAAGGGGGGTTAGGGAGGGGTAAGTGGAAGGAGGTGAGGGAGGAATGGGGTACGAGCCCCCGATGGGGGGGACTGGGCTGGCTCTGCGGGCTTCCTGGGGTGGAACCTCTCCTGCAGCCCCCCAATTGCCCCCTCTCCTCAGATGGCAGCCTGCGGCAAGTGCAGCCGGGCTGATGGCCGAGTGCTGTGATGTGCCCAGCGTGGGTACTCCGGGCAATCCAAGCCAGGACTGCTTTGCAAGCGGGGCACCCCTGATAACTGTCTGTCCGGGGTGGGGGTCGGGTCCCTTTAAGCACAGCCCTCGGCTAGCCTGAGACAGCAGCTCCACGCTCTAAGTCCTCATCTGATCCCCTGCCGGCACTGCTTCTGGCCATCCTTAACCCTGGTTCAGGGTCAACTCTGTTAGTAGGCTATCATGTTAGCAATCCAATAAGAGGTGTCTAGGATGTTGCTCAACAGTACAGCCTGTGAACATAGTGATTTCAGACCATAAGGCATTTTCTTCTAGCAGAGGTGGACAGGAAAGGGGTCCATGGTTAGAGGAATACAGGTGTTTAGGTGACTCTAGCTCAGATACAAGTTTTTTCTCAATAAGAACAAATTACTGCAGAGGTTAGAAGGTCTTCACCTGATGTATCTGCAATTAAAATAGATATGAATTGGGATAGAGGGACCCATGGACGTTGGAATATATGAACACATGGAGCCACTGATTTGGGCTCTTGACCTTACAACATTTGCAACACTTTGTTTTTCACGAGGAGCAAGAGCCAGGGAGCTTTGCAGAGCTTTTACACAAGAGTGCAGGTGAACAGACTGGAAGATGGTGAGTCACTTTCACCAGTCTGTGAGAATTGTGCTCTGGGGCAGAGTTGAGTGTTGCTAGTAGGGTTGCCAGGTGTCCTGTTTTGAACCGGACCGTCCAGTCTTTGAGCTTTCTGTTTGGGAAACAAATTGAGAAAATATAATTGAGAAAATATAAATGTCCGGTATTTTCTAAATATGATGTAATGTAGATTGTGATTTAATGTCACGTGTGTCCAGTATTTTTGTTGAAACCATCTGGCAACCCTAGTTGCTAGAGATGAGAGGAGGGAAACTGAAGGGAGGAGATGACTGTACTCCCTCACCCAGCAATTAAGTACCTGCTTTGTACCTTTGGGTGCCTTAAAGCTATGCTTCTGTGGCTTAGGGTTGTTGACACCAGTAACCAGTCAAGAACCAGCAGGCCTCACTCTGGTTTCCACCAGCCTAGTTATTTCATGCAGGATGTCTTCAATACTCCCTTCTGATCTTAAGTCTCCCAAATCCATCTTCCCAAATTCGTAACTACTGGATACTTGGATTTTTCCCTTTGGTTCATTACCCCAGAAGGAATGAAACCTACCCACAATTATCTGTTTGCTTTGGCAAACACAGTTTGTACAACAGAGACCTGCCTAGGGTAAAGATAAATACATTTATTTAATAGAAAAATTATAGGTTCAAAGATGAAATAGTAAGAAAAAACTACACAAGTATCATATAAAGCTGCCGTCTCAAGCTTTACACTTCTATATTAGCTAAATTTCTGTTTTCTAATATGAGCAATTTCCCAGCATGCCTTCTGTGCTAGAGGATATTCAAAGTTTCACAGACAGCACCCTGCTTAGATGCTGGTTAGAGTTGCCATTTTTAGAAACTAGTTGGACTTATTCCTGGAAGTTTCATCATATGAAAATCTTTAATTAAAGATTCATCTTTAATTCTTAGGGACTCCAGGACAATCTTATAGGGTTGGCAATCTTAATATCAGCCCTCTGTTTCTGCATAGAAACCTCATTTTAAGCATTTAAAAAAAATCCCTCTGTTCCCCACCTTTCTTCTGGCATGATGACTCATGGTTATATAGAGTAGGGAGACAGACTTCGTTCTGTCTCAGTTTTCCAAGACTTTCTTTTAATTTTCCATTTTTTTATTAACTTTAATTGTCCATAATTGTGTCTTCCTGGCTGTGCAGATGATGGGTACTTGAAGTTGGTTTCATGTAAAAACTAGCCTGGGAAGTGCCCCTGTCCTGCCTGATTGCTTCATCCCGTGTTGTGTGAAGTGATGCTGTGAAGTGTGTACTTGCATCACAGTTACAATTATGAATTATATATCCATAAGCAAAGCCCACAGGTAAGTGCTGAATGTACGGGACTGGGAGATGGGTTGGAAATGGGGGGGACTACGGCCTATAATGGCAAGGAGAAAGGAGGGTCAGGGCACAACAGGGAGGCAAGATCAAATCAGTATCTTAGATACAAATGCGAGAAGTATGGGTAATAAGCAGGAAGAACTGGAATTGCTAACAAATAAATACAACTATGATATCATCGGTATTACAGAAACCTGGTGGGATGGGATGCATGATTGGAATGTTGGTATGGAAGGGTACGGCTTGTTGAGGAAGGACAGACAGGGAAAAAAGGGAGGAGGGGTTGCCTTGTATATTAAAAATGTACACACTTGGACTGAAGTGGAGATGAAGGTAGGAGATAGCTGTGTAGAGAGTCTCTGGGTTAAACTAAAAGGGGTAAAAAATGAGGGTGATGTCATGCTAGGAGTCTACTACAGGCCACCTAGCCAGGTGGAAGAGGTGATGAGGCCTTTTTTAAACAATTAACAAAACTATCCAAAGCTCAAGATTTGGTGGTGATAGGGGACTTCAACTATCCAGACATATGTTGGGAAACTAACACAGCGGGGCACAGGCTATCCAATAAGTTTCTGGACTGCATTGGAGACAACTTTCTGTTTCAGAAGGTTGAAAAAGCTACCAGAGGAGAAGCTGTTCTGGATTTGATTTTAACAAATAGGGAGGAACTAGTTGAGAACTTGAAAGTGGAAGACAGTATGGGGGACAGTGATCATGAAATAATAGAGTTCATGATCTTAAGGAAAGGTAGAAAGGAGACCAGCACAATTGAGGTAATGGATTTCAGGAAGGCAGATTTTGATAAGCTCAGAGAACTTGTAGGTAAGGTCCCAGGGGAAGCAAGACTGACGGGAAAAACAACTGAGGAGAGTTGGAAGTATTTCAAAGGGACGTTGTTAAGGGCCCAAAAGCAAACAATTCCGCTGTGTAGGAAAGATAGAAAATATGGCAAAAGACCAGATTGGCTTAACAAGGAGATTCTGCATGATCTCAAAATAAAAAAAGGAGTCATATAAAAAATGGAAACTAGGACAAATAACAAAGGATGAGTATAGGCAAGCAATACGGGAATGCAGCGGCAAGAATAGAAAGGCAAAGGCACAAAATGAGATCAAACTAGCTACAGGCATAAAGGGAAACAAGAAGACCTTTTATAAATACATTAAAAGCAAGAGGAAGACCAAGGACAGGGTAGGCCCACTGGTTAGTGAGGAGGGAGAAGCAGTAACAGGAAACTTGGAAATGGTGGAGATGCTCAATGACTTCTTTGTTTCGGTCTTCACCGAGAAGTCTGGAGGTGTGCCTAACGTGGTGAATACAAGCAGAGAGAGAGTAAGTTTAGAAGATAGGATACACAATGAACAAGTTAAAAATCACTTAGGAGAGTTAGATGTCAGCAAGTCACCAGGTCCTGATGAAATGCATCCCAGGATATTCAAGGAGCTAATAGAGGAGGTATCTGAGCCTTTAGCTATGATCTTTGAAAAATCATGGCAGACAGGGGAGATTCCAGAAGACTGGAAAAGGGCAAATATTGTGCCCATCTATAAAAAGGGGAATAAGAACAACCCAGGAAACTACAGACAGGTCAGTTTAACGTCTGTCCCAGGGAAGATAATGGAGCAGGTAATTAAGGAAATCATATGCAAACACTTGGAAGGTAATAAAGTGATAGGGAATAGCCAGCATGGGTTTGTGAAGAACAAGTCATGCCAAACTAATCTGATAGCTTTCTTTGATAGGAAAACGAGCCTTGTGGATAAGGGAGAAGCGGTGGATTTCATATACCTAGACTTTAGTAAGGCATTTGATACGGCCTCGCATGATATTCTTATTGATAAACTAGGCAAATATAACTTAGATAGGACCACGATAAGGTGGGTGCATAATTGGCTGGATAACCGTAGTCAGAGAGTTGTTGTTAACGGTGCTAAATCCTGCTGGAAAGGGATAACAAGTGGAGTTCCGCAAGGGTCTGTTTTGGGACCCGTACTGTTCAATATCTTCATCAATGATGTAGATATTGGGATAGAGAGTACGCTTATTAAGTTTGCAGATTATACCAAACTGGGTGGGGTTGCAACTTCTTTGGAGGATAGGGACATAATTCAAAATGACCTTAGCAAGTTAGAGAAATGGTCAGAGGTAAACAGGATGAGGTTTAATAAAGAGAAATGCAAAGTGCTCCACTTAGGAAGGAACAATCAGTTCCATACATACAAGATTGGAAGCGACTGTCTAGGAAGGAGCATGGCGGAAAGGGATCTAGGGGTCATAGTGGACCACAAGTTGAATATGAGTCAACAGTGTGATGCTGTTACAAAAAAAGCAAATAGGATTCTAGGTTGTATCAACAGGTGTGTTGTAAGCAAAACTCGTGAAGTCATTCTGCCGCTCTACTCTGCACTAGTTAGGCCTCAGCTGGAGTACTGTGTCCAGTTCTGGGCGCCACATTTCAAGAAAGATGTGGAGAAATTGGAAAGGGTACAGAGAAGAGCGACAAGAATGATTAAAGGTCTAGAGAACATGACCTATGAAGCCAGGCTTCATGAACTGGGCTTGTTTAATTTGGAAAAAAGAAGATTAAGGGGGGACATGATAGCGGTTTTCAAATATCTAAAAGGATGTCACAAGGAGGAAGGACAAACTTTGTTCGTCTTGGTTTCTGAGGACAGGACAAGGAGTGCAGCAAGGGAGGTTTAGATTGGACATTAGGAAAAAATTCCTAACTGTCAGGATGGTCAAATATTGGAATAAATTGCCAAGGGAGGTGGTGGAATCTCCCTCTCTGGAGATATTTAAGAACAGGTTAGATAGACATCTGTCAGGGATGGTGTAGATGGAGCTTGGTCTTGCCTTGAGGGCGGGGGGCTGGACTCGATGACCTCTCAAGGTCCCTTCCAGTCCTATGATTCTATAACCATAACCTGCATACATATCCATTAATGATTAGACATTATACACTTTCATAAAAGATCTTACTGGGTGTATATTTATACACAATAACTTTGTACACAACCAGTTGAATGAATTGCTTATTCTTTAGAGTTCAAACTCCCTGTTCTCTCTTGGTGTCTCTGGACTCTGATTGTCACACACTTTTTTAGGGAACCTGAGAGCTGCTGTGATCAACCCCATCTCTGCAAATGAAGAATGCGGAGAGAGAGACTTGAGGGACTCCTTTTTAAGGAGTAGGTTCCCTCAGGGCAGATGGAGAGTTGAGATGTTAGAGGATGGTGGTGTCCAAAAAGCACCTTACGCTGTTAAACTTGACACACAACATTTGGGGGCGCAGTACACAAAAACAGGTTGTTGCAGAATTTTTGCTTGTCTGGAGTCTTTAAGCAATTTAAAAATTATTGCAAAACATATGATACCTGCTACAGGGTATGAAATGCATAAGATACATGTAAAACAGGTACAGTCCCATTGCTTATAATGGAAGAATGTTTTCAGGTTATAGCTGTAGATATAGTGGGGTCCCTTAGCCAAGTGACCTGGAAAGAAAAGACACTGATGGGCAAGTGGGAGTCAATGCTACTTCCTGGTCCAAGGCTGCAGCTCTAGCCCCCAATGAGGCAGACATGGTTGGTGATGTTCTTTCCAGGAAGCTAGAAATTGGAAAATCATGGGAGACAGGAGAGATTTTAGAAGACTGGAAAAGGGCAAATATAGTGCCCATTTATAAAAAGGGAAATAAGAACAACCCAGGAAACTACAGACCAATTAGTTTAACTTCTGTGCCAGGCAAGATAATGGAGCAAATAATTAAGGAAATCATCTGTTAACACTTGGAAGGTGGCAAGATGATAGAGAACAGCCAGCATGGATTTGTAAAGAATAAATCATGTCAAACCAATCTGATAGCTTTGTTTGATAGGGTAACGAGTCTTGTGGATAAGGGAGAAGCGGTGGATGTGGTATACCTAGACTTTAGTAAGGCGTCTGATACGCTCTTGCATTATAGTCTTATCAATAAACTAGGCAAATACAACTTAGATGGGGCGACTATAAGGTGGGTGCATAACTGGCTGAATAACCGTACGCAGAGAGTAGTTATTAATGGTTCACAATCCTGCTGGAAAGGTATAACAAGTGGGGTTCTGCAGGGGTCTGTTTTGGTACCGGTTCTGTTCAATATTTTCATCAACGATTTAGATATTGGCATAGAAAGTACGCTTATTAAGTTTGCAGACGATACCAACCTGGGAGGGGTTGCTACTAGTCTGGAGGATAGGGTCATAATTCAAACTGATCTGGACAAATTTGAGAAATGGTCTGAGGTAAATAGGATGAAGTTTAATATAAGACAAATATAAAGTGCTCCACTTAGGAAGGAACAATCAGTTTCACACATACAGAATTGGAAGCGACTGTCTAGGAAGAAGTACGGCAGAAAGGTATCTAGGGGATATAGTGGACCACAAGCTGAATATGAGTCAGCAGTGTGATGCTGTTGCAAAAAAAGCAAACATGATTCTGGGATGCATTAACAGGTGTGTTGTGAGCAAGACACGAGAAGTTATTCTTCCGCTCTACTCTGTGCTGGTTAGGCCTCAGTAGGAATATTGTGTCCAATTTCTCCACATCTTTCTTGAAATGCGGTGCCCAGAACTGGAGAGGGTCCAGAGAAGAGCAATGAGAATGATTAAAGGTCTAGAGAACATGACCTATGTGGGAAGACTGAAGGAATTGGGTTTGTTTAGTTTAGGAAAGAGAAGACTGAGGGGGGACGTGATAGCAGTTTTCAGATATCTAAAAGGGTGTCATAAGGAGGAGGGAGAAAACTTGTTCATCTTGGCCTCTGAGGATAGAACAAGAAGCAATGGGCTTAAACTGCAGCAAGGGAGGTTTAGGTTGGACATTAGGAAATAGTTCCTAACTGTCAGGGTAGTTAAACACTGGAATAAATGGCCCAGGGAGGTTGTGGAATCCCCTTCTCTGGAGATATTTAGGAGTAGGTTAGGTAAATGTCTATCAAGGAGTATTTGGTCCTGCCATGGGGGCAGGGGACTGGACTCGATGACCTCTCGAGGTCCCCTCCAGTCCTAGTATTCTATGAAGCTTTGGTTATGTGGCAGTCTCTTGAAAGTAGCAATAAGAGATCGTCCGGAAAAGGGCTTTATTCCGGAGGATCGCACCAGACTAGACACTCTTTTCCGGCTTTTCTCCAAGCCGGAAAAAAAGCGGTGGACATGTTTATTTAAATCCCACGGGGGATATTTAAATCCCCCGCGGATTTCCCTATTCTGACTTGCCTGCTTTGCATGCCTCTTCCGGAGAAGGGGCCAGTCTAGATGTAGCCTATAGGGGTATGTCTACACTACAAAGTTAGTTCGAACTAACGGACGTTAGTTCGAACTAACTTTAATAGGTGCTACACTAGCGCTCCGCTAGTTCGAATTTGAATCGAACTAGCGGAGCGCTTAGTTCGAACTAGGTAAACCTCATTTTACGAGGACTAACGCCTAGTTCGAACTAGCTAGTTCGAACTAAGGGCTGTGTAGCCCTTTAGTTCGAACTAGTGGGAGGCTAGCCCTCCCCAGGTTTCCCTGGTGGCCACTCTGGCCAACACCAGGGAAACTCTATGCCCCCCTCCCGGCCCCGGACCCCTTAAAGGGGCACGGGCTGGCTACGGTGCCCGTGCCAGGTGCAAGCCTGCCAGCACCCAGCTAGCAGACCCTGCACCTGGCACGGCACAGAGCCACCCACCCGATGCCCCCCAGCCCACCCCCTCTTGCCGGGACCAGGCTGGCGGCTCCCGGGAGCTTGCCCTGGACCGCAAGAGGCGGGCACCTTCCTGGGCTAGTGCGGACATCGTGGACCTCATCCACGATCTCCGCACTAGGCACAGGAAAGTGGCCGTCTAGGGCAGGAGAGCTGCCAGCCTGGCCACCCAGGACCAGGTGTGCATGAAAATCAAGGGGGTCCACTGAGACCCCCGACACTGAGCCCTGAGCTTACAATGGCCGTACTGGGTCAGACCAAAGGTCCATCTAGCCCAGTAGCCTGTCTGCCGACAGCGGCCAACCCTAGGGACCCTGGAGGGGATGGACCAAAGACAATGACCAAGCCATTTGTCTCGTGCCATCCCTCTCCAGCCTTCCACAAACTTTGGGCAGGGACACCACTCCTACCCTCTGGCTAATAGGACTCCATGGACCCAACCTCCATGACTTTATCTCACTTCCCTTTAAACTCTGTTCTAGCTCTAGCCTTCACAGCCTCCTGCAGCAAGGAGTTCCACAGGTTAACTATTTGCTTTGTCAAGAAGAACAACTTTCTCTTACTAGTTTCAAGCCTGATACCCATTCCTTTCCTTTGGTGTCCTCTAGTCCTTCTTTATGGGAACTCAGGAAGAACTTTTCTGAATGCACCCTCTCCACCCAACCCCTGCTTTTAGAGACCTCTATCCTGTCCCCCCTCCGTCTCCTCTTTTCTAAGCTGAACAGTCCCAGTCTCTGTAGCCTTTCTTCATCTGGGACCTGTTCCCAACCCCTGATCATGTTAGTTGCCCTCCCCTCTCCCAGCCTTTCTCTTCCCCTCTCCCACCTCCTTTTCCCAGTCTCCCCCAGTTTTTTTCAATAAAGACACAGTCAATGTTGGAAGAAACGTTATCTTTATTTTGTACATCAATAAGAAGGGGGGCTAGGGAAGGGTAAGTGGAAGGAGGTGAGGGAGGAATGGGGTACGAGCCCCCGATGGGGAGGACTGGGCTGGCTCTGCGGGCTTCTGGGGGTGGAAGCTCTCCTGCAGCCCCCCAATTACTCCCTCTCCCCAGATGGCAGCCTGCGGCAAGTGCAGCCGGGCTGATGGCCGAGTGGTGTGATGTGCCCAGTGTGGGCACTCAGGGCACTCCAAGCCAGAACTTCTTTGCAAGCGGGGCACCCCTGAGAACTGTCTGTCCGGGGTGGGGGTCGGGACCCTTTAAGCGCAGCCCTCGGCTAGCCTGAAACAGTATCTCCATGCTCTAAGTCCTCCTTTTATGCCCTGCTGGCACTGCTTCCAGCCATCCTTAAGCCCTGTTCAGAGTCCACTCAATGTGGACTTACTAGTTCGAACTAGCAAAACGCTAGTTCGAACTAGTTTTTAGTTCTAGATGCGTTAGTTCGAACTAGCTTAGTTCGAATTAACTAATTCGAACTAAGTTAGTTCGAACTAGCGCTGTAGTGTAGACATACCCTAGGTTATTAATAGGTGTCTTTAAACTCTGATACCAGAATTAAATCTGCATTTACCAACTTTATGTGGCAATCAGTTCCTTGTTTTACCTTTTGTCTCAAAGAGGCCCCTATTATAGTTAGCATCTGGTACATCAGTTACTGGGTGAGCCTGCAGAATCTCCCTAGCATATCAAGATTGTATTTATATCTTTAGTGAGATCTTGTACCATATTCAGATTGCAGGACCGACTGTAAAAGAGTAGTGTAAAGTGGACATAGTAGAAATGGTCTGTCTGAGCCACATAGAGAGAAGAGGTTGCATTGAGCCTAAGCCTGCAAAGGTAGAGGCTGTTAAGATTTGGCTTGCTGTCAAGACCAGAAACAGACACTGTGCTTTATTGGGATATCAGGATAGTACAGATTTGTTCCTCGCTTTTGCTCCTTGACTGCTCCCATCAACACAGAATACAGAATGGGTAAATCTGAACAAGTGGATTGAACTGAAATGTGTCTTGTAAACTGAAGAGAGCCATGCATGAAAATTCAGTTCTGGTAAACCCAGAGTTTGACAAACCTTTTGTGTTTTTCACAGATGCTACTACCACTGTGCTAGCTGATGTGTTGATGCAAACAAATCCAAAGGGGGAAGGTATCTGATTGTGTAATTAAGTAAGAAACTATGTAGCTATTCAAGGAGAGTTTCACCATTGCTTTGACACTTTAAAAAAAACCTACTATTTGGTTAACCATATCTGTTTGGGCTAACCCAAAACCTCTCATCTGGTTCCAACAAACAAAAAGGTCTAACTTCCTATTTATTAAAATGGAGTCTGGAGGTCCAGCATTTTGACATGTTGGCTATTCATGTTAAAAGGAGTGCATTTGATAGCAGATGTGCTATCCTGGAAGGAAATATGAAAATGTTTCTAGAGCACTAGGTAGATACCTCTGTTCCATTAATCTTTGAAGGAGGGGAGAGGAAGAGGGATGTGACAGAGGAGCTATTTGTATCAAATTATAAATTCTATTTTTGATTTTTGTGTTGAATACTTGTCTAAATTTCATCATCATCAACAACAACCATGGGCTCAACGCCCGTTGGTGTCCAATGCCTCCCTCACTATTTTCTTCCATCTTTCCCTGTCCAGTGTGGAGTGGCTTAGTTTCTGTAGACTAGCTCCACACCAATCTACTATATCATCTACCCATTCTCTGTGGGGTCTGCCTCTCCTATTCAGACCCTCCATTATGCCGAATATCAGGGTCTTAACTTTTCGCTCATTGTTTATTCTGCAGATATGTCCGAATAGCTGTAACTTCCATTGTATAACCTTCTGCAGTAGGTTCTCTTTTGGCTATATCTTCCTATATAATTCCTCGTTGATGAGCTTCTGCATCCATCCCGTTCTCAGGATCATTCTATAACAACTCCTCTCGAATGCCAATATCCTTCTCTTTGAATCTTTCATTATCACCCATGTCTCACATCCGTACAACATGCTGCTAAATACACACGTTTTCAAGATACTCAGTTTCGGTCCTAAGCTAATCGCTTTACTTTTCCAGATCTTATCCATCGCCTTCAAACTCACTTTTGCTTTTGCTATTCTAGTCACTATTTCCTTCTTACAGTCTAGATCATATGTCATATTGCTCCCAAAATACATGAACTTCTTCCAGAGAGTAGCCCAGACCAAGAAAGGTGTTTTGACACCTGGTTGAAGAACTGTTAGTGCCAACATGTCTACACTATGATTTATGTTGGCAAAAGTTATGTCACTCAGGGGTGTGGAAACACCTCTAAGTGACATAAGTTTCACCAGCAGAAGTGGCAGTGTTCCCAGTGCCGTGCTGTTGACACTCGTTTGAGGTGGTTTAATTATTTTGATGGGAGAGTTCTTTTCATTCTGCAGAAAGAGGCTACATGAGTGACCTTACAGTGGTGAAGCTGCATTTGGTACAGCTATGCCACTGTAGGTTTTTAGAGTAGATATAGCCTGAGAAGCCATCAAGACTGCAGTCTAGACCATTGACTTTTTATGGTCCTTCAAGTACTTGTCCGTTCCCATGTTTGTTCTACATTGGGGATCACAGATAGAAATGGGGGCTGGAGCACATGGTGAGTAGACAGAGTGTCTGCTTAAGAGTGAGGAGCTAATCTGTGTGTAGGAGCTGACTCTCACTACATGCAAGGAAGATTTACAGGTGAAAAAGGGCAGGAGTGTCATTGTGCAGCCGGAACTGCTTATGAATTCCAGACTCACAGAACAGATTATATTTAAGATTTCCTAAGGGGTCCATACCTTCATCCAATTTTTTTTTTTAAAATAGGTTAAAAACTACTGCCCTAAGGAACAGTGTCCAACAAGAGATGTTAGTCTGGGAATGTGCCCTAAGGTCTCAGAGCTAGAAATAGTGATTGGTCTCTGCCCATCCTTAGCTGCCTGGGAAGTGTATAGTACCCAATGAGTGAACCCAGCTGCAACAGATGGATGTCTGTGCAGATGGTATTGGGCTAAGTTTGTATAAAACAGTGGTAATATGAAAATATGAGTGAGAATGCATTGAGAGTACAATTCTCCCAGGTATGGTGGCCTGTTTAAGATCTTTCACGCCACCTAAACTTCCTGTTAGAGCTGTTCACAAAACCAACTATACTCCCTGTATGCTGTACAAGGGGACTTCACACTGGTCCCAACTGGTCCCAAATTCTTTGCCAACACATTTGATCTGAAAACACATTCAATGGGGCTACTTGTAATCTTTATTGACTGAAGATTTTCTGTAGACTAAAATGTTTCAACTCTAAGTGCCTGTGCAACCTTAACATCAAAATAAAAGTGGTTCAGAGATTTGATGCCATAGAAGAACAAGAGTAAGACACATATAGTTCTGACTTATAGAGAGAGAGAGAGTAAAATGATTGCAGATTATACATTTTAAAGTTTGGTTATGGAGAAGGATACTTTCTAATATTTATGTTAAATACTTAAAGAACATTATACAGTGTATTTTAAAATATTCCATCAAAAACAACTTAATGGTCTTTTTAAGCAAAGCTTGAATTAACTGTTGAAAGTGAATCTTCAAATAAATAAGATTTTCATGTAGAGTTGATAGAAATCCTGGTCCTATTGATGTCAATGGGATTTTCATTAGGGTCAGGATTTCACCATCGGCCCTCTATTTCACTGTGCTGGGAAGCAGCAGTCAATATATGAAGAAAATAGAGCTTTGACTCTATAAGTCAAATAGAGAACATTTTCAGGATGCAAGGATGTTAAATTGCAGTTATCTGGCTAATCGTGTAGTTGATACAATTTGTGTCGACTACGTGATTAATCGATACAGGCTGATCTGCAGAGCTGAAGCAGGACTAGCTCCCGGAGCCGGCTAGGGCTGGGACTGAGGAGTCCTGACTCATGCTGGCTCTGGGAGCCCCCCACACGTAACTCAATATTTTGCATGTAGTAAGAGCCTCTGGGCTCTTGTTTAAAATGCAGAGACATAGCGTCCTGAACCAGCGTGAGCTGGGACTGTTTGGTCCAGGCTTGTGCTGAGTCCAGCAGCCCCTGTCTGCGGCAGACAAGGCTGGCTGCAGTCAGGGGCTGCTGCCGGAGTGGCCCCTGCACACAGCCAGAGACTGCTTGGTGGCAACAGCTCCTTTCTGCGCGAGGGGACAGGGGGGCCGGCAGGGCAGCTCTCAGCTCTCTGATAGAGGCAGCAGAGCAGGGCAGGCAGCACCATGGAGACCGTGCTGGAGGGAACTGGCTTTTAAGCCAGCTCACCCCAGCACCGGCTTCTTGCTGCCTCTTGCTGACTTGACTAGTTGACTACTCGCTAAAATCCGTATTAGGATGTGGATGAAATGAAGGTATAGGATTTGATGAACACTATTTTAGCATATACAGAGTTTTCCATATAATGTAGGTGTTTGTAAGTGCATTCTAGGAACAAATAAAGTAACAAATCATATCAACAGAAGGCCATGTGATGCATAATTCTGTCTGGTAGTGTGAACCAGAATGTACTGTTCAGTGAGAAGGCCAGGCAATTGACCTTCACTCTGGATGAGGCACATCCTATCGTTAACATCATATTTGTGTTTTCAGATCAAATGTGTCGGCAAAGCATTGCTTACAGATATCTCCAAAAAAAGTAATGTTAATACTGATGCAGACCTCTGTCAGCAAATCAGCACCATATTCTGTAGTATTCAAATAAAGCTGAATCATCAGTTTATCAGTTTCTTAAAATCAAAGGCATTCCTGTGTTATCTTTTGTTTCCGCTATATAAATCAATTAATGGAAAGTAAAGAGTGTGCTAACTTTTGTACATGTATATTCTTAATCAACAGGAATTTTTTCTCTCTACTTTTTGGCTCATTTAAATGTAAGTTAAGATATTAAAATGTGATTGTAGTATTTTAAGGTATATCTCCACTGGGGTTTCCCTGATGAATCATTGAGATGAGTGGGTGGGTAATGCAAACTGTCTCAGTATTGCTTTTTGCAGTATGTTGCATTAATGCTTGCTTTTAAAGTGTGTATGTTGCGGGGTTGGAAGAAAGGGTGAGGGAGACAAGAATCAAGGTAAAGCCTCTATAATAATGATCTGGGAAACCCCATTCTAGTAAGATGTGGAACATTTAAAGTCTTTTTCTATTTTAAGTATTACAGTATTTATCTTAAGCCATCAAAGACTGCAAATACATATAAATGCACACTTTATGCTTTATATCTTTTGTAGTCAGTTGACTTTAGAGGTGTTGAACCATGTATGGATATGATGATGGAATAAATTTTTCATATGAGTGGGATTATAACCATTGAAACAATCATTACTGAAACCATATACCTTTTTTCCTATAACTAATGGTAAATGTATGCCTATGGAATATATTAACAGTTATTCCTCTGATTTTGACTTATTGTTAAAAATATTTAGATGGACATATATTTAACCATGATCTGTAATGTATGTTGCCTGAATATGTCAATGAAGAGGGATAATTATGTCTGTCTTATGCGAGATATGCTGCCATTTGTGAAGCTGCATTTATGTAGAAATGGCAGAAAAAAAGGTATATTTCTTAATAAATCAATGGTAAATTACAAGTTTCCTGTACCTACCTTGGTTTAAAACAGTGGTTCCCAAACTTTTTGGCATCATGCCCCCTTTTTAATTTTTGAGAAACCCTCACCCCCCCCCCCCCTCCCATAGCAGCAAAACTTGTTGAGCAAAAGAAAAAAAAAAGGCCGGGACCGAAAAACAAAAATAGCAGCGAAACTTTGGTGGAAGGGGAAGCTGGGTTGCCTCGTACCCCCTGCCCCCCGGATTTTCTTCATTCCCCCCCCAGGGGGCACGCCCTCCAGTTTGGGAGCCCATGGTTTAAAACATAGAATGCACTTGTTTCCTTAGAGTTCAAAAAAAGTTACTGCTTCTGTAACTGGTTGAAAAGTGTAAAGTTTTTGTTCATCTGTTCTTCCATGCTTGTTTTTTTTCAAACATATATTTCCATGCTAATTTTTTAGACTCAATACTTGTCTTGTGTATCACTGGGTTAAAGTGAATTACCATTGAGTTAATAGTGCTTTGTTCCATACCTTTAACTATATACAATTCAGATCCTTATAAAAACAAAGGAGTCTTGTGGCACCTAAGAAGCAAACAGATTTATTAGGGCATAAGCTTTTGTGGGTAAAACCCACTTCATTACACACACATGCACACACACCCCTCTAATTTCCACTAGAATTCATCTAATGTGTATATATATAATATATTAGAAGCAATATTATATTTGTGACTAGTGGTTAGCATGTTGGACACCACGGCCGTAGAACATTACAGTTCCATACACTTCACATTTAATCTAATGTGAACAACTATTCTGATAAGTTAAAAACATTTGATAGCTTAGTCTGTCATGTTGATTGCAATTCATTATACCATCACACAGGAATCTGAAGTCAAATAAATTGTTAGATAATTGCTAGTTCATTTATTTCCTAAGTGATACTTCAGTCTAAATCCTCAGGTTTACATGGCATCACGTAGTAACTTATTATATATTTTTACTCCTGCCCCCAGAGACTGAGCCAAGCCAAATGCTGATTTGGCCCACAGCATAACTTACAGCAGTATCAGGGCTGCTCTAAATTACAGTGGTTTGAAACGACCCTAAAAGAATGTTATGTCAGTTGGGACTATAAGGGTATTGTGTGCTCCAGCCACATTACCTTATTCTTCCCCACATGATGCCGGGGCTGAACTGTGAATGGGAGGGTGTGGAGTTGGCAGTATGGTCTTGTAAGTCCACAAGTAATTTAGGGTGAATCTTTAGCTGCCCATTTAGGAATTTAGCCTGGGCAGGATCTGACTCCTTATTTAGTCTTCTGCAGCATGCATACTCTCTTGCTGACACTTGAGTCATCACTTGATTGTGCCCATGTGGAGTCTTATTATTAGACAATATTTTGAGGTGGGAATTGAAATTATTGGGAGAAATGTTTCACAGTGCATGTGTCTCTTGGGAGACGTCTGTACTGCACCCTTCTTCCGCAAAAGCTTACACAAATGAAGAGCAGAGTAGAATATGGTTGTGCTTCATTTGCATAATTAATTAGGAGCAGTTTTTGCGCAAAAAGCTTTTGTGCAAAAAGGAGCTGTGTAGACAAAAAAATTCCTGAAAAAATGAGGAAGAACTGCTCTTGCACAAGAGGGGGTTTTTGCACAAAAAGGAGCCGTCTACACAGCTTCTTTTTGTGCAAAAGCCTCTTGTGCAAAACCAGCCCCTAATTAATTATGCAAATAAAGTACCGCAATATGCTAATCTGTGCTTCGTTTGCATAAGCTTTTGTGGAAGAAGGGTGCAGTATAGACGTAGCCCTAGCGTGTGTGGGTATCCAGTATGACTACATACTAGTCCTGTTATTGCTTATATAACAGTCACTTAGGACTTAGGTCTTATTGCAGGTAGTAGGCTCTTATTAATATGTGTCCTGAAAAATCTGCTACTGGATCTGCATATATTACTTGCAAGAAAGCAATTTTTTCAAGCTACACAGTGATGCACTCCTGAGAACAAAATCAAGCCATTAGTGTAACATGCAGAATTATTGGCTCCAAAGAGCCATCCTTGAAAGAGAAAGCACTATAATGAGAGTGTGGAAACAGATATATTTTCTAGTACTTGTTTTTTTGCTTGTTTTTATTTTTAAAACGGGAAAAAAGAATACCTGGAATGATTTATATTTAATTGAGGATTGCATGCCATCAGATAGGGTAAATGTTTTCAGACCATTTATCATCAGTGGCTTTTCAAGATCTCTAAGGAGTACATAGTACATATTTACCTTAGCTTGGCTAGGTCAAGGGAAATAAAGCAAGAATAATAGATGCAACTGTGATATGTGAACAAAACTGGAAACCTTGTAGGCAAAATATGAGATAAATGTCTTCGTCTGACCTCCATTGTGTCTTCATAAATTTGCAAAAATTACAAGCTATTTTTTAAAAAAGAGAGATTATATTATAATCTATTTTTAAAACATTGGATTACTTGGCTGGGTTTTTGATCATTTCTAAATTATATAGTTTTTCAGAGCAGGGGCTAATTGCATTTTGTGTCGCTCATTATTTAATATGTTCTGTTTTACTAGCACCTTTAAAAATACCAGGTATAGGTTTCTAGGTTATGTCTTTTATGAATTTGTGTTTAATATATGTAACTGGTAAAATACATAGAGCACATGACACTAGAATCCTCCTAATGCTGGTGAGTGATCCTTTGATCCGTTCTTGATTTGTCTTGGGGTTTTCCCCGTGCAAGACAGTTGTGCAAAAATGTTTATGTATCATGTCCTCTTTGAAAAACTGACTGCTGGTTCTGATTTTTCATTTTTGCTTCTTTACAAAGTGAGATCTACAAACACCAGGTACACGACGTATCAAAAAGCCTTGGCTACCAAACAGAAAATTAAGGCATAATTGAGTTTTTTCCATCAGAAGAACCCTACAAGGGTTCATTTTGACATTTTAACATTTACATAGAATTTAGTTTTATTAACAAGCTTAAAGGTAGTAAGACAAGTATAGAATAACCTAATTGTCAGTAATCTTAGCCCAGACGGAAACTTGAGAACTGAAACAAATTTGAGCTTCAGTATGTACATTCTTTATCACAGTAGGGAACATAAAGAAAACTGTTGCAAAATATTCCAAATATAACCAAAGGGTACATTGTTGATTCAGCAAAACTAGGTGAAAAAATGGTTTCATAATTAATCTGATGAGGAAATTCAATCAGATATTTTAGGAACAAACTATTGTACTACCTCAAGCAGCTTGTAAATTAACGTTTACCTTGATTCTTTTTTAATGAATGACTTACTCAGTGGAATTTATGACATTTCATGTATCTTCTTTTCTTCTGAGTTAAATTTGCAAAATGCTTCCTTCCACTCCTTTTAATTTGTTTTTTTCCCTTCTTGTCTGAAAATATTTATTTGCTAAGATTTTTTTTTCTTCTGTCTTTACATCTCATCTGAAAGATGGCAACTCCAGCAGTATCATAATCCCCCAAGACCATCCTGGGCCATTGATTCAGTAGTGACCAAAGAATTTCTTTTAAATTTAACTTTTTAACTCTGAATTTTGTGCTTTTTTCATTAATTTGTTTTTTTGATAGCTGAAACATCCTTGCAGGTTTTTGTTGTTGTTGTTTTTAAATCCTTGATTACTGTAGGTACTTCCAACATTATCTCCAGTTTAAGTTTAAAGACTTTGGTGAAGAGTTATAATTTAGGAGCACCATTTCCCCCATCCCTCCATATCAGAGTTGCTGAAAAGATTAGGGTCACAACTTGTGACTACTGGAAATTGTGGGTCAGGGACTGGGCGCTTAGTGTAGTCATACAATATATAACATTGGCCCAAAGCACAAAAAAATGCATCCTCGGCCCCCGATAGTATGCTCTGAAATGGAAGTTATCAGAGCAGCAGTTACTGCTGGTAAATACCCAATCATGGTTTTGTTTTTAACATTTTTATTCAATGGAGTATCCCTAAGCTTCTACAGAGCAGCTTTTTATCATCCTACAAAGGTGACTCATGAATCAGATGAGCAATAGTCACAGGGTTTTCACCTTTCTCTTAATGTTGGGCCATGTGTTTAGCTTCCTGTGTATCAGCAGGCCTGTGAGAGAAAGTTTGATAGCTTCCTTAAATCATAGCATGTTTCTATGTCAGCCATTTTGGAGTACTGAATAATGCAGTTTGTGTCTTGTTTAAGATCTGCGAGTGTCATTTTAGTGATGATCCCAGTAACCGAAGGAACAGAGTCCTGGAGATACACTCCAACTGAGTACCCCAGGTTGCCCCCAAACTTGTTTCTTGTAAATCATTTTGCCAGATTACTTTTTATTATGAAGCAAATTTGGCTGAAATGTGTTTGAAATAAATGATTGTTAGTTTTATATACCATCATTCAGGAGTTAAAATAGTATGTACACAGACCTTAACTCTAAAACAGGAAAAAACATATTTAAAAAAACCTTTTATAAAATAAACAATTTTCAAATGCATCATATTTAAAAAGCCAGTAACTGAAATTCAAAAAGCAACTATTTACAGACTGAGTATATTTTAGTTATTAGTAACATGCTAAATAGCTAGTTTTTATTGGAACATAATTATGATACCTTTTTACCATAAACATTGTTAATTAGTCTTTTTAAAAAATTAAATTGATTAGTATGACGAAAGTATTACATTCTTATAAAAATGAATTAATAGGCAGAAATATGGTAATGTGATTTTTTCTCATGATCCATGTCTAACTTAAACATAAAACTTACAAAAAAAAAGCCTTTGAGAATAAAGGTTTGTTTATTTTTCATTTTTAGAATTCAAGAAGATTTGAAAAATGTACAAGTATGAGCATTCTTTTAATCGAAGCATTCTATGGTGGTTCACACAAGCAGCTGGCAGATCTTCTACAGGAAGAGATAGAAGAATGTGTCCTTTACACACTCCCTGCAAAGAAATGGCATTGGAGAGCACGGACTGCTGCCCTCTATTTCATGCAAACTGTGCCAGCTAATGCTAATTACAGGTAAAGTTAGTAACAAATAATCTTTCAGGTCAAAGTATGAAAGGGTTTTCAACCAGGTCTCTAAAATGGAGCTTGCTGGGGTTTTGCATACAAAATCATGCATAAATACAAATGAGTAGTCAGGTGAGATATTAACCTTGTTTGTGGAAAGTTCCAGGCATCCTTTTAAAAGCCTCTAGAAAAATATTGGTTCTATCTCTCTAACACTGCAGAATCTCTATCTTAAATTGTGATAACTTGCCACGATGTAAGTATATTTCTTTTCAATTCTCTAATGAGTTTAGAGCTGGCAGCTGTTGAGACTGAAGTACTATAGTTCCACAAATCACCAGTGTAATGCATAGGCACTAGCAGTGCACCTAAAGGAATCAGAGGGAGGGTAGTACAGTATTTGACTATTCAGAACTTGATCACTGTAATGTTACCATATGTAAGGATGTTTGTTTCTTTAAAGACACAGGACTCGAATTCTGTGAAATTGTCCCAAGCAGAGCTCCAGTAAATATTTTCATCACCCCTGGAAGTTTCATAGTATGTTGGTGGGGAGACATGGGGAGCTCTGGGAAATACTCTGAGAATTTAAGTTCTGTGTGGAAACTTAATAAGTTAACCCTGAATTCAGACCATCAAACTAGATACATACAGACCATCAAGTGGCCATTCTATAGTGAAAACTTCCAGTCATTTATGAACTTGCTGGTCTTAAAATCAGCCATTCATCAAGCCCTCTCACAGTCAAGATGATGTCATTGTTATCATTTTATTGACTTACACAAAAGCCTTCCTGCTGCATAGTATCTAATAGCGTGGACTTCTGCACCAAGACCATAATACAGACTCAGTGGATCTCTGTCAGAGTGCAGATGTTTGTACAGATCCTAGTTGAGAACTGGGGCTAATGTTTGCAACTTCCAGTGATACCAAGTAAAGATATTAGACACAGATGGAGAGGAGGATGAGTTTTGCAACAAGTATCCTGTGCTGCATATTATTACATATTACATTAGATCAATCACAAATGAACACCTAACATCTTTAAGCAGGAGCAGTATTTGGCTGGTTGGCCCGTTGAATGAAGGGAATAGTGTTTATGGCTGGGGAGAAATGGGGAGATGAAAACTGTTGCAAAAGGGTCAGTACGATCATTGACTCGTCCCTGAGGAACGCAGGGTTTGAAAGGGACAGTCTACACCTGAAATATCCCTTTTACATGGAGCAGGCTGAAGCAGGACCCACCCTTCCTAACATTAAAGTGGTAAAATATTAGGTTTGGTCAAAACCTGCTGTGGGGTAGCTCATGTAATGCCCTTTTCTGAGGAGTCTGGGAAGGAATTTTTCCCTTACTATCATATTGGCTTGGGTGCAATTGGGGGTTTTTTCATCTTCCCCACAGTAGGTTCATGAAGGGATCATTTGTGCATGGCATGAAGTGTGGTTGGCCTTATGTCACAACTTCTTATTTATATGTATGGCAGTTGTTCAGTGCAGGTAAAGATATACAGGGACTGGATAAAAGGCTCAAAAAAGAAATTAAAAAGAGGTGTTCAGTAAAGGAACGAATGAAGAGCAGTTGGGGACTCCTGTGATTGGCATGGGAGTAAGCCAACCCCCCATACTTATAGTCCACCTTAACCCTCCTTTAAGTGGGGGTGGATGATAAGATCCTAGCAATGGATTTGCTGGAGAGACCTAGATCAGAAAAGAAGGGAAATTGCTAAAAGCCTTCTGAGTAATTGCAGAATAAATATGGGGTTACCTGCACTGTACACTTTTGTCTGCCAGAGTGTCCTAGACATCTAAAAATAAAGTTGCAGCTGGATTAAACCCATGATTGGGATAGCTGGACAGTTGTGGAGCATATTTTAATCTTACATCGTTTCTGAACAGTTTGAATATATTAAATACTACTGCAGAAAATACACCTGTATGAGGCTTTCTACTTGCTTTCATTTGAAATAAACTGCTTCCAAATTATTGTAAATGGGTTTTTACTCTGTGTTGCTTGAGGCATTTGAGTGGGTTTTCCATTACTCTTCCTTTGCCACAATTTTATTTTGGAGGAGTATATATATGACAAACTGTTATGTAAATTTCTTCTGCATCACAACCACAGCCTCCAACGCCTCACAATGTTATCTATGCTCCTTCAAGGTCAGCAGCCCAAGCTGTCCAGCACTAGCTGTATTAAACTAATCAGACATCATTCACAGGCATACACTTCATTAGTTTAACTTACAGTTACATTGACCCAAGATAACTTAACTCCAATTTGTCAAGTAACCTACATCTTAAGAAAAAAAATACCAGCAGCTTGAAAACTTGCTCAAAGTTAAAAAACTTGCAATCTGTCATAGGCTTATGTGCAAATATAACCTTCACTGACAACAAATAAATCTGAACTAACCAACAGAGCATCTTAAAAGGAGGGAAAGTGTTTTCTTTGTCACTGTTTGATCACATAGAATCAAATAATCAAAGTTCATAAAGATACAATATTAAAAAGGGTATGTACTGTATCATTGTGTGCATGATAAAATAATCGGGAACAAGTGCAGATGTGACTCATGAGAGAAAAACTGATTAGATGTACTTTCTATTTTACTTCCACATTTTCTTATGTTTAGTTTGTAATTAAATGAAAGAATAAATGCATCCATCTGCCGTATAAGATTGACTCCATTTTCTCCTACTGGACAACAACCTTGATTTTGTTATTTCTAGTTGACTGTCATGCAAACACCCATGTAGCAAATGCTCTGCTTCCCATCCAGTAGTAAATTGTCGAGACTCTGAATTAACAGATTGAAACTGCACTCTGGAAACTTTGAGAGACATATATTTAGAAAGAGATTTTTTTCTTAGCTCTAGAGAGGTGATTGAAAACATTACATTTGTATATACAGACACTATTTGTGACTCTGCCCTAAGATCAGGAATTGCTTTTACTTCCACATGCTCGTTAAGTAGAAATCAGTAACATTTCGTAAACATTGTGCTACAGTGAGTATCCAATGAAATAGGAGGGTTGCATATGTTTGAAATCCAGAATCACTTTGTAATTGTGTACAGTTTTAACTGCTCTAGTCTGGCACTCTTGGAACCTGACCGGTGCTGAACCAAAGAATTTGCCAAACCATGGGAGGCCAATATCATCCAACAGCATTACCAACACTTCCATGGTTTACTGGGCTCTTAGAAGATATTTAGGGGTAAATTAGGGGTAAATAACAGCACAGAATACTGAGAGCCAGAACTAATGGCTGTAAACAAACTTTATGGGATCACAGCTAACTTGGCCACACTCATGATAGGTGGATATCCAGCTAACTAAAATTATTCCAGACCATAGATGTTGCTGGATTAGAGAGGTTCACCTTGTATTGCCAAAAAAATTAATGTTCTTTGTCCCTTTATCTTTCAAGATACATCATCTATTCAGGGTGTTGATGTTGATGTAAAAGGGCTGCCCAACAATATGGTATAAATCTATACAGCACTAGTATGTGCTCCTGAGAATAATACTGCTGTTGCTAATCATGGAAAAAGAAGCAGACCAACTAGTGCTCAGATATTATTAAAATAACTAAATAAAAGTATAAGAAATGTTTTTGAAGGAGAGCATGAAATAGTCTCAGGAATGCTGGATTTTAAATATAGAAGTATTACTGTGACCAGTCAGGTTCAGTGGTAACGATTTGCTTTTCTTATCGGAGAGCAGACATGCAGTCTCCTGAGGAAATCTTAAAAGTTGAATCAGTCATAAGCAATTAAGCTAGTCTTATTGTTTTTAATCCAAATTATATATTGTGTGGCCTGGTGACCAGGTAGGTAGTGAGCACCTTGTGTTTTCAGGAAGGACCTCTGGGAATCATGTGGAAATAAAAAAGGTTGAAGAGATGGTCATAGAGATGATGCTTTCAGTTTTCATAGGGTAAGGCATACTATGTAAAAGCCCTGGGGTTGTTTATTTGCAATCTATATGACTTACCAGACACAAAGAATATGTGGTATTCTTATAAATAAAATGCAGTTAATAATATAAGTGGATGATTTTCTACAGAAGGAAAGAAAAAGGTAGATATGCTTGGCTCAGTTAAGTGCCATGAAGCCAGTGCAAATCTTCATTCACTACCTTAATGAAATACAAAACCTTGATGAGGATCAGGCCAGGAGAAAAAGCCATTGCTTTATCCCAAGTGGACTTTGGTAATAAACCTAAAGATGATTGATGTACTAGAGCAGTGGTACTCCACTTTTAAGAACTTGCTTGAAAGAATTGCTTTGCAGTGGCCTATATGATCATTCCATAAAGTGCTGACCAGACCTGAAATGTCTGAGGGCACGTCTAGACTGTTATATTTTCAAAAGAGGATATGCAAATTATGTGGGAATTTGCATATCTTCTTCTGATTGCTTTTTCAAAAGTGGGTCTTTCAAAAGTGAAAGTAGTCTGGATGCAGTCTTTTCAGGAAAAAAACACCTTTTTCGAAAAACCGCTCTTCCTTAAAAAAGGAAGAAGAGGGGGTGCTTAAAAGCAGCAGTGCCACGTGGAGCCTGGGGTCAGACCCTGGGCTACATGCGGTGCTGTCGGTTTGAAATGTAGCATGCAGCCCGGGGCCAGCTCAGGTGTCCCCAGGCTGCACATGGTGTTTCAAAGTGGCAGCGTTGCGTGGAACCCGGGATCTGCTGGGAACTCCCCCTGCTGATCCCAGGCTCCGTGCAGCGCTGCCGCTTTGAAATGTTGCGTGGAGCCTGACACTGGGGTCCCCGCGGCATTTCAAAGCAGCAGCACTGCATGGAGCCTAGGGTCGTTGACCCTGGGCTCTATGTGGTGCTTTAGCCTTAGAAGTGTAGCAGTAGCCCTAGGCACCCTATCAACTAATTGAATAGTTGATGCAAACTGTATTGACTATTTGATTAGTCAGTTACTTGCAATTTAACATCCCTACTTAATTGTAGACAATATATTTCTTCACTTCTCCTCCTCCTCCTCTTCCACTTCCTGCCCTCCCAAGGAAGCAGAAGAAATTGTACTTTTTTGACTAGTCCCCCACAATTTTCCCCATTTTGTGTCTCTTCTCTGTTTGAGTGGTAGGAGTGGGGCATTTCTCTATACTACTCTTCTGGATTCTGAAGGAAAATGCGGACTCTCTCTTGAGATTGAGATGGATCTAGTGATTCTTTCCTTCACTTTTGCAGTGGGAGGAAGAATACAGTTTCCAAAAGGCAGGTTCCAAACTGCACAGTCTGGGAGGTGCAGTAAAAGGGCAATTATGAAGAGCAAGCTTCTGTTTTGATTTCTGCATTTGAGCATTCTCAATGTCTTTCCCAATTTCCTAACATGGGGAGTGGCTTTTTCCTGGGCTAACTCAAAATAAATCAGTCAGAGGAGAAATTTTGTAAGGGGATATATATGGTCAGCTTTTCTCTGACAAGCTGCCTGAAAACACAGTTTCAGGCTGCAAAACTTTTTTAAAATTCTTTGGCTGAGCCTTCTACCCCACTTTCTGGAGATCATCTGCTCTTGAATTATGAATACAGGCAGTCCCCGGGTTACGTACAAGATAGGCACTGTAGGTTTGTTCTTAAGTTGAATTTGTATGTAAGTCGGAACTGGTACATATTGTAGGGGAAACTCTAGCCAAACATTTCTCCAGAGCTCAGTTTTATTCTCCCACACCTCACTTCCCTCAGTCCTTTATTCTCAAGCTGAGGTGTCTGCTGAGAAAAGCCGCTCTGCGTTTCCCTGGTCTGCTGGGGGGGGGGGGGGCGCTAGCTTCGTGTCTCCCATGTCTGCTGGGGAGAAGCAGCTAGTGCGGGGTTGCCTCACCCCGTTTGTAAGTAGGGATCTGATGTAAGTCGGATCCATGTAACCCGGGGACTGCCTGTATATTTTAATTTTTGGAGAGTCTTTGATTAAATGTGTTGTAGAATTTAGCTGTCTAGATGTTTTGTTGAAAAATAAGCTCACCACAACACAGCAGATGCACAATAATCTTAGAAACCAAGTGAATAATCATAGGGGGAAAATCTAAGAACTGAAGAATGGGAAATTTTAGTATTGTTACAGTATTCCACAAAGAACATGCAACACATTTGTTCCTTTACTTTTTCCTATGATTCTGCTGTTTGTTGCTTAAAAGAAAAAATATTTCTGGGGACAACAAATCTTCAAGAACAACAAATAGAAAAATAATCTGTGATCTCCTTTTGCTGGTAACTTGTTATCCACACAAAGTGCTAATTCTGAAACAAAAATGCATCATCAACTAATAGTATGATATCTGTACCTTAATAGTGTATCTGGACCTGCATGCACTAAGGGTTAAGAACTTCAGTACAGCTTCAAGTTTATGTTTTTAATAGCTCTGCTAGCTTATTTTCAAAAAATAAAAATATAATGTGTAACATTCTGTACTGCCCCCCAGATAACTGTTCATATGGATAACAGAGATTATTTCTAACAGATTTTGGCCCTTAAAAATCTCCAGGGTAAATGCTCAAGTATATTTACCCCTTGATATTTGACAACTATATTTTAAAAGACAAACTGTATGCTTATTACACTTTTACCATGGGGAAAGATTACTATTTTTAATGAATGGAGTTGTGGAAAAAAATCTGATAGATGTAATACCCACCAACATATAAAAAAGTCCAAGAGTGTACTGTCAGACCATATATAATTTTATTTATATAACCAGCATTTAATTTAGACATCTGAAAATAAAGTCTTCCAGATAGACCTGTAAGCATTTCAGATGTGATATTTTCTGTAACCCTTCTACAAAAAAACAAATACAAAAAATCTACCTTATATCCTAAGCTTTTTACAAACTTATGTACTGGTATTTCAAAAACATTATATTTTAAATGTTTATTTTAATCCTTACATGTACAAATGTTTATGCAGGTGAGTAACTTAGTTTATGAGCAGTCTCATTGAAATAAACGGAATTATTCATGTGCTGAAATTTACGTAGATGAGTAGCATTAGCAAGATTAAGTCCTTAGGATTTTCTGGATAACCTAGTGATATAATCTTTGAGGTGTACATCTTCAGGGAGATTTTTGAAGGCTCAAATGGAAGTGAGGCATCAATGCCCACAGATGGGGAGGGACAGAGGGAGCAACTACCCTAGGGCCCCGCAATTCTAAAAGGCTTGGAGCTCCTGACTTCTGCTACTGTGGCAGTGGTTGTGCGTGGAGCCCTGGGCCCTTTAAATCACTGCCAGAATGCAGCACTGTGTACTCTGGGCAGCTATACGAGCTGGTGTGCTGTGCTCCTAGTGGTGCTGCAGGCTGGGAAGGGCCAGCATGGAGCTCATTGCCCTTGCACTTTCAGGGGCACAGAGCTGGCCCTTCCCCATCTTGCCCAGGGGCCTGGCATGGCTGTCGGCCCCTCTGAAGGCATCCAGCTCTCTCTCTTGTTGGACTACATGATATCCATAGTGGTGGCATAGGTGTAGGCCTGGACTTTTTGAGGATGAAATTAATTTTACCAAAGGACTTCTGATAATTTTGCTGTTCAACGTGAAATACAGAAGGAGTACAAATAACTGAGTACAAGACTGCCAAAGTCTGTGAAAGGCCAACATATGTTAAACTGTGTATCCAGATAATTTGTAATTGATATTTCAGTTTTGAAATAAAGTGCAAAATAAATGTAATTTTTACAATAAATGGCAAAGTCTAATAACAGCTATTTGAATCAGATTATTAATGACACCAAGTGTATAGACATCTATTTCTCTACAATTAGACTAGTCAAAATTGCAATTTTAGTTTTCACGTGCATTGGGAGAGGCTGCCTGGGATGCTTTTGTGAAATCTGCCATGGAGGTAGAATCATCAGCTGCACTCGTGGGTCAGATGAACTGCAGTCATGCAGCAGCAGAACTTTGTTTTTGTCTTACTCAAGACAGTAGCGCAGTACCACAGCATTAGAAATGTATGTGGGTTTTTTGTTTGCTTGCTTGTTTGTGTTTGTTTGTTTGGAAACTGAGGACTTTGAACAGAAAATTAAAAAGTAAAAGTATGTTTGAAAATAGGAGTAATAATTTTAGAACTGAACTACCTGAAAATTATTCAGGCAGACAGCAATGTGATTTTAAGCATTCATTTTGCATTAATCAACTTTGCCTATGATGAAATGCTGGCAGATGGTAGCTATTCATTTAAACGGTGACAGGGCTTCTTTACATTTTTCTGTATATCCCCCTCTCTCAGACTTCACTCCAAAAAAAGTTTTATTCTTTAATTTGTTCAACATGCATGAAAAGGCCTGCTTCTGATCTTAGACCGGTGTAAATCAGAAGTAGCGTCTTTTAAGTCAGTAAAATTATACTGATAGAAAACTGTAAATCAGATCAAAATCAGGTCCTCTCATATAAGATTTTGTTATGTGGAGGGGTCGTGAAGGCATTTGCTGTTTTTTTTTTTTTTTTTCTTTTTTTTTTTTTTTTTTTTTTTTAAATTTTAAGGCTGATTTTATCTTCTATAGCTAAGTTATCTTGCCATTTTCATTTCTAGTCATTCCAAACTTTATCCCAGTTATGTGGCAGAAAATGAATGAATAGAGTCATCTGCATGGCTGTAGAAAGAGATATAGTAGGTGATAACTTACACAGTATCCTCTATTTTTTTTGACAGTTATATTCTGAGGAGGGTCCTCTATTATTTGATGTGTCAAGACCCAGAACACATTGTTATCAAAGTTATATGTTGTGATTAATAGTGACAGAAGTTATATTCTAATTAACGGTTTTGGGATGTAGTTAGAACGCTGACAAGGAATTCCAATCACCTGTGTCGTATGGAACTGTAATTGTTTAATTCTATGTAGAGTACAAGGGGAACCCCCGCCCTCCAACCTAAAATGTATTTTATGTATCAGGTGAAATATTGATATTTACATTGCTCTCAATATGCATTATGACTCAGTATTTCCACAGTTCTAATTTAATTCATGTTTTATCTATCCGCTTGCACAGTTGCCGTGTATCTGCTTAATTTCTAGTTTAATCATTGGTTTCGTTTTTATTTTCAAAGAACCAACATATAGTGCACTATGTTCTAATGTGATGTCTTTTTGATCCTCATTCCAGTTCATAATGCTTGTTTTATGTTTTGAAGAAAAAGGAGCAAGTCTTCAGTCTGTGTCCTATAACCAGAACTTTCTGCTTATTGGAAATCAGTATTGCTCCTTTCCTAATTGCAAATATTTTTAAATCTAAAAATAAAAATCCTGTATCCTTTTGTGAGATACTTGGACTATTCATTATTTGGATCAATAGTGTCATATTTTAGTGGCATGAACATCTAGTTTTCTTAATAAATACGTAAGAATTGTCTGGATTTTGTGACTAGTATATGGTGAAAAGGATTTTTATTGAATTCAAACTGTGACTTCAGCTCTGCCACTGCCTGCTGCTGGATTCTGGCTCCGGCACTGGCCTTGCTGCCAGGTTGCTGCTAGCACAGATTCATCTGCCACTGGTGCTGCTGCTGGTGCCAGCAGGGATTCCAGTCATCCGACCCCGTGCCACTGGACTCCCATGGTCCAGCCCAGAGAGTCCTGGTTTAGGGAGGTACAATGTCTTGCAAAACATTTGGGAGCTTTAGATTGTTTGAAATGAAAGAGGCCCAGTTTTATAATAAAATGTACTTTGCATCCAATGTAGGAAGATCATAATAAACTGGATTTTAAAATCGAAACAAAATGCCAAGAAAAATCTACTTTAGGTAATGTTTGGAGCTTTTAAAATTCTATTAGTCATCTAATTATTCACTCCTTCATGGCCTGAGTATTTGGATTCATAGTATCTAACACACATGGTTTTAGAAGAAAATGATACAAACTAGTGTCAATACAAAACTTTCCAAGTTAAAGATATTAACTAATGAGTAATTTACCAGTGGATGGAATTTCCATTGACTACTCGACTAGTTGATAGGCACTTCTACATTCCTCTGAAATGTACAAGATCCCCAGGGGGGCTCTTGCGCATTTCAAAGCAGAAGCACCTGCGTGCAGTCTGGAGTCAGCGGGATTTCTAACTGTGTGCCACCTTTGAAGTGTACAAGAGTTCCCAGCACGGGGGCTCTTGTGCATTTCAAAGCAGGAATGCAACATGGAGTCTGGGGTCAGTGCGGGACTCAGAGTCCCCCCTAACTCCGGGCTCCATGCTGCACTGCCGCTTTGAAATGCCACGCTGGATCCCGGGTTCTGCTTGGCATTTCAAGGTGGCAGCACCGCATGGAGCCTGAGATCATCTAGGGAGTCCTCAGCTGACTCCAGGTTCTGTGGAAATGCTGCAGGGAGCCCAGGGTCAGTTAGGGAGTCCCCAGCTGACCTCAGGCTCCATGCAGTGCTGCAGCTTTGAAATGTCGCTGCGGCATTTCAAAGGGGCAGTGCCACAAAGAGCTCAGGCTCAGCTCCATGCGGCGCTGCTGCTTTGTACCCTCTCCCCCCCTTTGTTGCCTCTATTGGATAGAGGCAGCAAGGGTCAGGGGAATCCACTAGTTGACTGGACTATCCGCTAAGAAAGATAATAGACTAGTGGATTAGTCCTTAAAATCCTTACTCAAAATACTCCTATAGATTGAACTGCTCTAGTCTGGGACACTTTGGTCCAGCAATATTTGTTGCTGGACCAGAGAGCACCTGATCCAGAGAGCCCTGGCACCTTTCAGCTGGGAATCCTGAGTAGAGGGGTTGGCAGCCCTGGAGACAGGAGCGGAGCCCAGCCAGCAACTCTGGATGGAGGGAACAGAACCCAGCTGGCAGGGCAGGCCTCAGGGAGGTTGGCAGGCAGAGCAGGGCAGAAGTGAGTGCAGCCCAGTTGACAGAGCTAGCAATGCAGCTCAGCCAGCAGCTCCAGGGGCTGGCAGCACAGCTTGGCCAGCAGCTCTGCGGGTAGGGAGTGGAACCCAGTCAGCAGAACAGGATACAGGGAGCCCGGGCATTGGGGCATGGAACTGAGCTGGCTGGCAGCTCCTGGACCAGCAGCACAGCCTTGCCAGTGGGTTGGGGTGAGGAGCAGAGCTTGGCTGGCAGCCACCCTGCATGTGGGGCAAAGAGCTTGGCTGGCAGGCCGCGACTAGGGCTGGGTCCAGTGGTCAGGAGGGCAGCCAGCCAGGGGACCAGAGCATGGATCTCTCCTAGTCTGACAAACAACCTTGTTCAGGGCAGGTCATATCCCAAGGGTGCTGGACCAGGGAGGTACAATCTTCCATAAGTTTTTTTTTTTTCCTGTAAAATATACAGCATATACATCCTACAGTATATTGTGGTAGATAATACTGTCACTAATTTGGAATGGCCTGTATAAATCAGTTGTAGCTTCTCCATTGATTAGTATAAGTTGGACCTCCATGGTCCAGCACCCTTGGGACCTGACTGGTTTTGGACAAGGGAGATTGATGGACCAGAAAGGGTCTGCAGTGGGGCAGGCGAGGTGTCTCTTGCCTCCAGGCTAGTTTCAATCTCTAATGTGCTTCTATTCTAGACACCTCTGTTAAAACTTTTTCCTACTTTTTGACTTTTTCTGATGCACATTCTATTATATAAATGACTTTCCCCACTGACAAAGTATCATTATAACTAGAATAAAAACAACAAGGAATCATCTGTTGGACAGCATACAGCAACATTGCAGATTAGTTGAGGACAGGAAATGAACCGTATTCAGTTAAAACCAAAGAGGGAAAATAAGTAAGCAGAATATACTTCACCCACATTGGAATTGAGATAGAACACCATTGCTACCACCTCTGCTCTTCACAGAAGTGCTAGGGGCTTTTTAGTGACCACAAATGTTCAGGATTTCAGTTTTACATTTCATCTGGAAGATGGTACTTTAGACAGTGCAGTGGCACCTAATAAAACGCTGACATACTCTTTCACTTCTGGCTCAGAAAGAAGAGTGCCACTTAATCAGTCACTAGTCAGTACCAGGTTTTTTTTAGTATCTTCTGTTTTCTGTAGGTATTTTCAGTTTATCTGCTGACCAGTCTCATGGTATATCTTTACTTATCCTGTATTTTAAATAGCTTTTTGTAAGTAACATTACAAGCCTTTTGAAAATCTAAATAAAGTATATGCACTAGTTTCTCTTTATCTAATTTATCTTTGACAGTGCCGCATCTTCACTACCTGTAAAAATGTAACCACAGGGTAGGTATTTCCTCCTCATTCTCTGTAATGGAGATCTTCACAAAAATTGTATAGTTTTTTTGCAGTCTCCTTATTCCCTTTGATTGCCTCCTTTGGACTCTGGTGGTCTAGATAATAATGAGAGCTTTTTATTTCAGATGCACTTGAAGAATTTCTTATTGTTTGTCTTTGTATCCTTGGCTATTTGTTCTTCAGATTTCCTCTTATCTTTCTGAATCTCCATTTTACATCTCGGCTGCTGAAATTTATATCCCTGTCTAATAGGAACTTGAAGTGAGAATAAAGAAAACAGCACTGGACACGATTCCATAAACTAATATGCAATTTCCATTTTGTATCTGAGATAGTCGGACAAGTTTAGATCTATTATTAGCATACTTTGTAATAATTATTAGGATGAAGGAAAGATATATCCATCGTGGGCCTAATTCTTCTTCCACTTCCACTAATTTTACATCAATACAACCACTTCACGCTGTTTAAAATGGTGAAGTATCTCATTGTGAGAGGATAATCAGGACCAATCAGTAGAAAAGTACAGGCAGTCCCCGAGTTACGCGGATCCGACTTAAGTCGGATCCACAGTTACGAACGGGGCCCTTCCTCTCCCTGGTCTCCAGCAGACCAGGGAGAGGAAGCAAAGCGGCGGAACACGCGGGCAGCGGACAGGGCTGTCCGCTGCCCACGTGCTCCGTGGCCTGGCTCTGCTTTGCTCTGCTTTGCCCCCCTGTCTCCCTGGTCTGCAGACCAGGGGGAGGGGGGGGCAAAGCAGAGCAAAGCAGACCCAAGCCGCGGAGCGCGCGGTCAGCTGACAGCTCAGACGCATCTGGGCTGTCAGCTGGCCGCTGCTCCGCGGCTTGGCTCTGCTTTGCTCTGCTTTGCCCCCCCTCCCTCCCCGTCCCCCTGGTCTTCAGACCAGGGGGACGGGGAGCAAAGCAGAGCAAAGCCACGGAGCCCGAGGGCAGCAGGACAGCCACGGCGCGTCTAGGCTGTCCCGCTGCCCCCGTGCTCCGCGGCTTTGCTCCGGACACCTGTAGTACAGCAGCTGGGGCGCTGCCAGTTGGTCCCGTAGCGCCGCTCTGAGCGCTACTGGAGCAACCAGGCAGCACCCCAGCTGCTCTGCCCCAGGCGTCCTGATTCAGCCACTGCTGGTCAGTTTCAGCAGCGGCTGAATCAGGACGCCTGGGGCAGAGCAGCTTGGGTGCTGCTGGGTTGGTCCAGGAGCGCAGAGGAGCGGCGGTGCTACTGGACCAACCCAGCAGCACCCCAGCTGCTCTGCCCCAGGTGTCCCCAAGTCAGCTGCTGCTGAAAATGACCAGTGGCTGACTACAGGAAGCCCCTGTCCCGGGCTTCCTGGAATCAGCCGCTGATCAGTTTCAGCAGCAGCTGACTTGGGGATGCCTGGGGTTCTTAAGTTGAATCTGTATGTAAGTCAGAACTGGCGTCCAGATTCAGCCGCTGTTGAAACTGATCAGTTTCAGGAGCGGCTGAATCTGGACACCAGTTCCGACTTACATACAGATTCAACTTAAGAAGAAACCTACAGTCCCTATCTTGTACGTAACCCGCGGACTGCCTGTACTTACTTAAACATTTTTTTTAAGTTTAAAGGATATTTCTGCTCTAAGTTTAGATATTTTGCATTTCTTTTAAGCACTGTAACCATATTTCTTACTAACTTTATTGGGTAGTTGACTGGAGTATTCAGTACTAGCTCCCTGCCCCCGCTGCCTCTACTAGAGGGAGGAGAACAAGCTGGTGCTGGCGGGAGCTGGTTTAAAAGCCGGTTCCTCCCAGCACCGTCTCCGCAGTGCTGCTTGTCTCCCTCTCACCATTGCCTCTATTAGAGACATCAGGGGGAGGTGGATAGGGAAGGCTGCTGTGAAGCAGCCTCTGCCCATGGCGGGCAAAAGCTCGCCATGGACAGAGGCTGCTCTGGCAGCAGCTACTGTTCATGGGGACCCCAGCGGTGAGTTGGGCCCCCCCCTCTCGCAGCAGGGGCTGCTGCCACCAATCAACCCCTGTTTGCAGTGGCCCAGGCTGGCTGCATATAAGGCTACTCCAGTAGCCTCCCCTGTTTCTGACCAGCCATGGCCACCATGAATGGATGCTACTGGATTCAACGTGAGTTGGGACCAAGCAGTCCTGGCTCACGCTGGTCCGGGACAATGCCCCTTTGCATTTTAAATGTAGTAAGAGCCCAACAGCTTTTACTACATTTAAAATGCAGAGCTGCAGCACGGGTGGCTCCTGGAGCCAGCACGATCTCGAACTGCTCAGTCCCGGCTCGAGCTGGCTTCTGGAGCTACCCCCTGTACGACTCTGCAGAACAGCCCTCATCGACTAATCATGTAGTCGATACACATTGTGTTGACTACACGATTAATTAGAAAACCACAATTTAACATTCTTAGTTTTGTGTATCATAAAGATATTATTTATCTATTTGAGATACTGTTAAAAGTTTCCTGCTTTGAATAAATGTAGTGATGTAACCATACTCAGCTGGAATAATTCCTCTCTATATATGATGCTATGTATATCATGTAAAGCAGATTTAAAAAAAAAGTAGTAGTAAGGGACGATCTGAGAACATCTGCAATTTTTTTTTATTTATGGAAAAGAATATCCCATTTTTAATTAAAGATGACATTTAAGAATGATAAATGGAACCATTACCTAGTAGCAGCTAGTTTGCAGGCATTTTTTCCTACTGTTCTGAGATTGCTGCAGGTTTGACAGTGCCTTTGGCTTTTCTGAGCAAATGCATTTCATACTTATGACAGAATAGTTGTAACTCACTAACATGAAACAGTTATCATGCATAGCGACATCTCTATGTTTAAACCCTGAGGAATAGAATTATTTTAAACTGTGCATATGCAGAAATTTCTTGGTAATCAATTTCATTTAAAAAACAGCTAAAAGTTTTATCTGCCAAGTACATTCAGATAAATGGTGCTAAAGATACTAAAATTATGCAGGAAGATGATATGAATTTCAAGGTACAGTGTAACAAAGAACTTTTCTCTTTACAGTGAAAGTGTTCCTAAATATACTTTGAAGGAGAACTTTTCTTGTTATAGCTCTGCTATGTTAGCATAGTTGTAAGCATACTGAAATTAGATTTTATTTCAGAATGAAGCACAGTATAGCATACTGTTTACAGTGCTAGACATAACTTTTGGCTGCCTTTTAGCCATGAGAAATGTAAATGAACTATACACTTTAGACCAATTCTCCTTTAATAGTGCCCCTTGCATTTTGACTCCCATTAGCTGGAGTTGATGTGGTAAAGTTAATGGATGGTCCAAGGATTTGGAGAATATAAGATTCAGAGCTAATTCACATGAGCTTTCCTTCTCACAAACAGTTCTGTAATTTCCTGATGTAATCTTTCAAGGGTATATTGGTTGGTCTGCTGAGAGAGACCTTTCAGAATCTATTTCTTCTGAATCCAGCCTAAAATTATTTGTCTAACATAGACTCAATTTGCACTGGATTCAGTCCTGAACTTTTAAATAATGCATCTATTATAGCCTTATATAAGAACTGCTATACTGGGTCAGACCATGGTCCATCTCTGCCCAATATCCTGTTCTGAGTCGCCTGTACCAGAGCTTCAAGTGGAAGTATACACAACAGGGTAATTATGGAGCCATTGCCTGTCTTCCACTCCCAACTTGTGGTAGTTAGGGCTCTGAAAATAGTGTTGTATCCCTGATCATGTGAGCTAAAAGCCATTGATGGACTTACGGAGGAGAGAGAGCTCAGTGGTTTGAGCATTGCTCTGCTAAATCCAGGGTTGCGAGTTCAATCTTTGAGAGGGCCATTTAGGGATTTGGGGCAAATCTGCCAAGGGATGGTACTTGGTCTTGCCATGTGGGCAAGGGACAGGACTCAATGACCTCTTAAGGTTTCTTCCAGCTCTATGAGATAGGCTTGTATTATATTGTATCCAGCTTATTTTTTTAACCCAATTATATTATTAGCCATCACGACATTCCATAGGAATAAGTTCCAAAGGCTGGTTACATGTTGAGTGGAGAAAGTACTTCCTCTTGTTTGTATTAAACCTGCTGCCCCTCAGTTTTATCAGGTAGCCCCTGAATTCTGTATTCTGTATTGTGTGGAAAAGGTAAATAAAAAATCTTTATTAATTGTTTCCATGCCATTACTGATTTAATAGACCTCTTTCATATTCCCCCTTAGTCCTGTTTTTTTAAGTTAAGCAGCCAATATCTTTTGAATCTCTTCTCATAGGGAAGCCATTTTGTACTCCTGGCTATCTATGTTACTGTTCTTTGAATCTTTTCCAGTTCCTCTTAATCTTTCTTGTGGGACAAGACGGAAGAATTGGACAAACTAAAGTGTAGATGCCAGGGCTTTATATAGTGGCTTTATGGTATTTTCAGTCTTGCTTTCTATTGTTTTCCTCATAAGCTACGTCTACACTGGCATGAATTTCCGGAAATGCTTAAAACGGAATACTATTCCGTTTTCAGCTTTTCCGGAAAAGGAGCGTCTACATTGGCCGCGGAGTTTCTGTGATAACGATGCGCTTTTCCGGAAAAGCGCGTCTACATTGGCGGCACGCTTTTCCGGAAAAGCAAAAGCCCGGAACCATTTTGAAGAGGGCAAAGGCCACCAGACCTTTCCGGGGGCAGGGCTGGAGCTCCGTCCAGACGCGTGGTTAAAGGGGTCTCGCCGGGCAGCCGTTGGTCTCGTGCTCCCGTGCCTTGGGACCTCTGCCAGGGACTGGCACCCTTCACAGGGTCGGTGGTTGCTCTGTGAGTTTTGGGGACACCACCCTTTGGCCCCCAACTGCTTTTCCCAGCATCTTCTTTTGTCTGCCCTGTTCTATCTGCCATGGAGCCGTGGGTGACCATGTACCTGCTCGGGCCCCTGTTGGACTTGTACAGGTGCCTGGAGCTCATGCTGCAGGCTGGTGCCCTGGCGTTCATATACCAGGAGGCAGAGATCGCCTTGGACTCCCTCACCAGGGAGGTCCTGGCAACCGCGTGGCATCAGCACCCGACCATAGACCGGCCCATCTGGACTTTGGAGACGAGCACCGACTGGTGGAACCGTGTGGTCCTTGGACAATGGGACGACCACCAGTGGATCCGGAATTTTCGGATGAGGAAGCGGACCTTCATGATGCTGTGCACCTGGCTCACCCCCGCGCTGCAGAGAACCGCCACCCGGCTACGGGCACCCATCCCCGTGAACAAGAGGGTTGCCATCGCGCTGTGGAAGCTGGCCACACCGGACAGCTACCGCTCGGTGGCACACCAGTTCAGGGTGGGAAGATCCACCGTTGGAGTGATTGTCATCCAGGTAAGTCCCAGGGGCAGTGGGATGGGGGGATGGTGCTCCACTCCAGGCCCAGGGACACCCAAGACTCCAGGCTGGGTCGCCCAGGGGTTTCGGCCGTCCCTCCCTTGCACAGGCCCGCTGGTGGGGGGGGGCGTGGGGCAAGGGGGGCCCTGGGGTGTGTGTGTGTGTGTGAGGACAGAGGGAATCAAGGGGGGGGACCCAAGGGAGCGCACACTCACCCCTGGCTGTATGTAATGTGTTCCCTTGTGTTTCTCTGCACCCTTCTGCAGGTTGTCCACGCCATCAATGACGTCCTGCTCCCGAGAATCATCCGCCTGCGCGACGTCGATGAGACCATGGCCGGCTTCGCTGCCCTCGGGTTCCCCAACTGCGGGGGAGCCCTGGACGCCACCCACATCGCCATCAGGGCCCCGGAGCATCGAGCAGCCCACTTTATGAACCGAAAGGCGTACTGCTCCATCGTCCTGCAGGCCCTCGTGGATCACCGGGGCTGCTTCCTGGACATCTACAGCGGCTGGTCCGGCTGGGCACACGACGCCCGCATCCTCCGGAACTCAGGACTGTTTCAGAGGTTGGAGGCGGGCACCTACTTCCCCCGGCGGGACTTGACTGTCGGGGATGTGCCGATGCCCATCTGCATCGTTGGGGACGCGGCCTACCCCCTGATGCCCTGGCTCATGCGGCCCTACACGGGGCAGCCGGACCAGAACTGGGCCCGGTTCAACGACAGCCTCAACCGGGCCCGAAACCCAGTGGAGCTGGCGTTTGGACGCTTAAAAGCCCACTTCCGTTGTTTGCTCACCCGTCTCGACATGGGTGAGCAGAATGCAACAGAGGTGCTGGCCGCGTGCTGCATGCTCCACAATATTGTGGAGCGCAGTGGGGAGGCCTTCCTCCCTGCATGGGTGGCAGCTGAGGCACAGACCTTGGACCAGCCCGACACAGCTGCCATCCGCCAGGCGTGCCAGGAGGCGGTGCGCATTAGAGAGGCCCTGGTGGACATGTTTGCCCAAGCCCCGTAGCAGGGTCGCTTGGGTCACCCCAGACTACTCCGTCCCAGCTCCTACCCTTCCCCACCTCCTCCCCTTGCCTCCCCCCGCCAATAGTAAAGCGTCGGGTCACAGCACATCGGCCGTCATCGAGTCTGTTCGTCGGGTGCGTCGGGTGTAGTTAGGGTTTTTCTTTTAAGTTAGGCTAGGGTTTAGGCCACCATCGCCTGTCCTGAAGAACAGCCAACAGGATTTGGGACTTGTGCGGAAGGCTCACGTCAGTGCCATCTTTGATGGATCTCCTGGCTCTTCCTCTCCTGAGGCCCGGAAGGCCCAAAGGATTGACATGGCCAGCTTCGCTGTCATCATCCGTCGAGGGATCTCCTGGCTGTTCCTCTCCTGAGGCCCGGAAGGACCAAAGGATTGAGGTGGCCAGCAACACCACAATCGTCCTCCCTGCGCCTAGACTATGTTTTAGAATCTGTACTGTGCTGCATCTTTTAACCATTTGTGCTTGTTTGTTGCTATGTAAATATAGTTTGTGGTTTACATCTTTACTGAAAAGTCTCAGTATTTCTTTATGCGCCGCAAACCAATGACCACTGAAAAAGGGCCCCCCCCCCCCCCCGGTGAAAGAGTCATGAATTTGTTGTCCACAGTTTGTAACCCTGTTAAATTGAAGTGGCTAATTGGCATCTCACATAATTTCTTTACAGTTACTAGAGGAACACAATAACCACACAAGATTCAAGTGAAAACAGAACTTTTTATTTACAAAGGAGAGGGGGGGGGGGACCTTTAACTGGGAGAAGGAGGGGGGGACCTTTAACTGGGAGACGGAGGGGGGGCAGTTACTGGGACTGGTGGCCCCTGCGAGCGCCCCTCTGGGGGCGGACCTGCCCACGCTGGGCAGACCGCATCGGGGCAGCCTGCACGGTGAGGTGGCCACAAGTTGGAGCACGAGTAGGAGCACGGTCAGGGTCAGGAGCAGGAGCACGGTCAGGGTCAGGGGCAGGAGCACGGTCAGGGGCAGGGAGAGGAGCAGGAGCTGGGAGAGGAGCAGGGATAGGAGGGGGCATGGGCTGTGCTCCGGGAGGGATGGCGGAGGCATGCGGTCCGGCCATGCTGTAGTGGATGGCATGTATTAAATGTGCCGTCAGGGTGCCCATTGTGGCACGCATCTCGCGGCATTCCTCCAGGAACGCAGCCCATCCCTCCTGCTGCCACTCCTGGTCCCCCTGCACACGCTCCGCAATGGAGGTCTGGATCCCCTCCACCGCGGTGACGTGACGCCGAAGCAGCTGGTCCCGGTGTCGGAGCCTGGGCCTCCGGGCTTGGGCAGCTGGGGGTGCCACTGCTGCTGGAGTCGCGGGTCTGGTGCTGGGTCCCGCTGCAGGAAAGAGAAGAAAGGACGGGTCAGTCAGGCAGGTCGTCCACTGTCCCCACACCTCATGCCCTCCACCCCGGAGCCCAGGTGACCGCACAGTTGTGGCTTGGGCCCACTCGGTTCCCCTCCTGCTCCCGTGTTGTATGTTGGCAAGGAGGACCGCCCCTGGAGTAGGGTCCTCCCTCCAGGGGTCTGTATCCTGGCCCCGTGCAGAGCGGGAGGGTGCTTGTGCTGCGTTCACCTGTGGAACTCCCTGCCGGTGGACACTGTGAAAAGCTTAGGGCTAATCGGTGGTGTTTGACAGGGAGTGAGATGCATCGCCACGGCAGTGCCTGGGAGCACACCTGTCGGTGGCGGTCTGGGCTCTCAGATCCCCTCGCGTGGGATATCTCCTGGACAGAACCAGAAGGGTGACTGGGTGGGGGGATGTCCCATCCTTGCAGCAAAACTCAGGGGCCCTTCTCCCTCCCACTATCCCTCCCGCAAGCCTGGTAGCCCAGGGACAGGTGTGGCCACAGTGGGGACTTCCCTCGGGGAACCTGCCAAGGCACTGGGAGCAGGTGAGGGGCTCGGTGGGGGTCCACGGTCACAGGACTGTGACACTGCGCTTATCCCAGGAGCAGCTGGTTGTGCCTCACAGCCAGACATGGGACAGTGTGCCATTCCCTGTGCTGCACCCCTTGGTGGAGCTGCGGGCTCTGGGCTGAGTCCCTGGGGCCCTGGCCGGTTCCAGCCGGCATCCACCCTTCCCCCTGGTCCCGCCGAATGTGTGCGAGGCACACGGTCCCAGGCATGCCCTGCAGCTGCCTGCCACGGCCACCTGCCGCTCGGTCACCAGGCTGCACGTGGTTGCACGTGCTGCTAACTGCCTCATGCTACGCAGCATGCAGCTCACGTGGCCTGAGTGACATGCTCTCCCCCTCCCCCCTCCGGGCACCTGGCTCTCGCTCCCCCCCGCCCTCCACCCCCCCCCCTGCCCCCTGCCCTCTGCCCTTTGGGAGTGTAACCTGCAAAGACTCACCAGTGGGTTCCTCCCCGGCCACAGAGGAGCTGCTGGAGGGGGCCTGTTGGGTGACAACGCTGGCCTCCTCTCCTGACGCACCGCCATTGTCGTCTCCCTTCTCCGGCTCGGTGGGACGGTTTATGGGGCGGTGCTGGCAGGTGTCTACAGGGACAGCTGGGGCTTGCGGGGCTGGCTCGCCCAGAAAAGAGTGCAGCCTCTCGAAATAGGGACAGGCATCGGGTCCTGCTTCCCTCCCCTCCGTGGCCCGCACGTACCCCAGCTGCAGCTCCTTCACCTTCGAGCGCACCTGCTCCCAGCGGCTGATTTTGTACAGTACAGCGTCGATGCTTTTCCGGAAATTCAAGCGGCCAGTGTAGACAGCTCGCAGCTTATTCCAGAAAAGCGGCTGATTTTCCGGAATAAGTGGCCCAGTGTCAACACACCTATAGAGCTTAGAATACTGTTAGCCTTGTTTGTTTGTTTGTTTTTTACTGCTGCTGCATGTTGATATGAACTATCCATGGTGATTTTAAGATCCTTCTTAAATTATAACAACTAATTTAGAAACCATTATTGTATGTATTGCATACATATAGCTGATGCTGGTAAATCTAGTACCAAAGATGTAGGTACTAGCTAAGAATTGGCAAACTAGTAACAGGAAATCAGACCAGCTCACCTAGTATTAGTTTTGTTCAGAATAAGTATTAATCATATAAGAATGTATTTGGTGTTTAAACCCTATCAAATGCTTGTAAGTTGCTGCATGTATTAATTTCACTGGTGTTGTCTGTATTCCACAGTATATGGAACTATTCAAGTTTTGCTTTATAACTTTGAAAACATTTGGACTCATGAATTGCATCCCTCGCAGCTATCCAGGGGGACTGTCAAAATGTAAGTGGGCCATTTTAAGACAAAAGCTTTGTTAATTATGTTATCCACTCATGAGAAGTATATCCAGAAGGCCTTGTCTTATTGACTTGAATGCTGAAAGAGGAAATAAAAATAGTTGGCATGATTTTTCTTTTCTCTTTGGTGTTTGAACTCTTGCAAGGCTAGAGACATTAAACTGAAGCCAGAGATTGTCCCTCTTCCCTGCCCTCAGTCTCTAGGTTATCCCTGGGTCCTCTCTGGAGACATTTTGAATTGAAAGATCTGTACAACAGCATTTAGTTTGCAATTAATTTGTATGTATAAACTGTAAGTAACTTTGTTTTTTTCCTAGTTAATAAACCTTTAGCTAGTTTGTTACAGGATTAACTACAGGAGTTGTTTTTGGTGTAAGATCTAGTACAGGGGTTCTCAGACTTCATTGCATCATGACTCTCCTTCTGACAACAAAATCTGCTACATGACCTCAGGAGTGGAGACAGAAGCCTGAGTCTGCCCAACAGCTGCTGCTTTGTGGGGAGGAGGGAGTGGACAAAGCTGAAGCCTCAGGGCTTCAGCTCCAGATAGTGGGCCGGCAACTTGAGCCCCACTGCTCGGGCTTCAGCAAGTCTAAACCAGCCCTGGCAACCCATTTAAATGGAATCGTGTCCCACTTTGGTATCCCAATCCACAGTCTGAGAACTGCTGATCTAGGATGCCGGTTTATCTGCGGTAAGCAACTTTCTCTTGGGACAGGAAGTGATTTGAATATCTTATGATTTTTAGTGTAAGTGATGATTTATTACTAATTCCTTCATTACTAAATCGTTTTTGTGTAGGTGACAAGATAGTCCTAGACTTTCCCAACTATCTGTGATTCCATGGTAAGTCTTCTATAGTGATCCAGGAGTTCACATTTATCTCTGGCTTCAGTAGTGGACTAACCACAGGGCCTCAGTACAAGGACCTCTGCCAATTTCGGGGGAATTGGCTTTTACCACCCAGTGAGTCTGGCCCGGGAAACTCCAGCAGAAGCTGTGAGATGGGGGACGGCTCCCTCCCAGCAGCAACCCTGGGACCTGGGAAACGGCTTTTGACTGGCTTGGTGAAATCTAATCATAGAATACCAGTTTAGAATGTTTTTGGTAGCCTGCCCTGAGATAGGCACTCATGGTAATGAGTCACTCCAGACAGTGTGACAGTTTTAAGTTCCATGCTATTTATATGAATGAGGCAAAGGGGAAGTTGGAGTCTAGCAGATTGGAGAAATTTTGAACCCACTGAAGCCAGTGAAAGTTTGTCAGTGACTTTAGTGATGCCATGATTTCACCCCTGGATCCTATCTATGTCTCTGTCACTGAGTTTGTTCAGTTAGGGTATGTCTACATTTCATTTCTCTTCTGAGAGAAGAATGCAAATGCAGACACCCAAAATTTCAAATGAAGTGCAGATTTGAATTTCCTGTGCTTCATTTGCATAATTGCGTTATGACACTATTGCGGAATAGTGCTATTTCGAGAGGAAAAAACTGGGTTATTTCGAGATAAAACCCTTCCTTCAAAATAACCCTTAGTCCTCAAAAAACTTGCCTATTGCCTGTGATGGACTTGGATTTTTGGATTTTCCCCAAAATACATGTTAATCACGTACAAGATGTATTATAATATTAGTACGTTCCTTTGTATGTCAAGATAGGATAAAGAGATGGATATTAATGCCACTAGTTAGTGGTATTAATCAACCTAAGACTATTAAATTCAACTACTGACAAGGAAGGCACAAAACAGTACATGGAAAACAAAGGCCTTCTGCTGCTTGTAGAGTAGGCCACCATTGCTTTGGCTCCAATTCTCAATGACTCTTTACTTTGTTTTCCTTATAGTATCACTATGGTACTTGCATTCCCATTATTTATTTCTTTAGTTTACTGTTGCAGATATATTTTAGTCCATATGTGTGTTCTTTCTTCTTTAAGCAGCTGTTGTGGAACTTAAAAATGTAACTCCGTTAACTCATGATTGTGGTACCTTGAAGTTTGTCTTTAAGATGCCATGCAATTGATAAGTTAGTTCATTGTGTATTTAAGGTAGAACATTTAATATTATTTAAGATTCTCAGTAGGTAGTGCCAATACGTGAAAACAGTCATCTGACTCAACACCCAAAAACAGTAATTCGATTAGCTGTACTTGTGAATTACTTGTTTAGTTTTTCTTTAGATGGATAACCAATATGGATGAAACATGCTGTCCACTGTAAGGGTTATTAAAAAGGTTAGAGCATCTTGCTAATTAGGAAAAAATAGTTAGCCAGGCTGTTTCATCTTTAATAACAGTTTTCTTTAAGAGGTCTTAACATGCAACACACCCATTTTTCTGTTAAATTATTGTAAATTGTAATTTTCTCTTATTTGATCTTTTAAATATAGCACCTGAATTATTCCTCCCTCAAAAGATCATAGAGTGAAATACTAAAATATTATGTGCCATAAAATTAATAGTTGTATATCTAAATTTTTATTTGATAACTTTAAGGAATATAAGGTAAAGAATCTCTAAAATAATAGTTTTGTCAGTTAATACATATCAGCTTGTGCATTAAGTTTATTATTTTGGTTACCACAGTGAAGTAGCGAGGGTGTGATATGCCTGGGGACAAAGGCAAAATTTGCGCCCCACCCCCGATCATTTGTTACTATGTATATGTTGTTTATTTCTAAGCAAAAATAAGAAAGTAAATTTAAAAAAAGATCAACCCTCAGCCCCCTTGCCTGTCCCACCTCCACATGGGGCTCCCTCCAGCGCACGGGGCCATTCTGCTTCCAGCCAGACTGATGCATCCTCTGGCCAATCGGTGGCTGTGGTTCCTCTGAGGGGCAGGCTAAAGGCGAGGACCTGGATGCTGTAGCCCAATGGGCGGTGCCTCGGACTGACTGGTGGTGAAGGGGATTCTGTAGGTTGTAGTCACAGATGGGGCCTGTGCGCCAGCTGCGTTCTGCGCATGCTCAGCCAGAACCTCCATCTTGTGCACTGCGCCCGCTAGGCATTTCACACTAAGTTTAGATTTCCTTCAGGTGCATAAGCAGCCGGCACCCGCAGTGTCTTAGCATCATCCTTCCCTCCACTGTCTGGCTGGTGCCCATGGAGCCTTGCGTCATCCTTCCCTCCATTGTCTGTCTGTCAACATAACTTTTGGCAGCTAAATTGATGCTACCCTAGCATGGCACCCGGGGGCAACTGTCCCCCCCACCTCCCCGCTCACTATGCCACTGGATTATCACTGTTATATTAAATTTGAAGTTTTAAAATATATGCTACAGAAAGAAGCTGAATTAAATTTAGGCAAGGGAATCAAAGTGTGAGGTCACATTAAGACTAAAGTTTGATGGTATCAAAATCCCATAAGTTGTCTTCAGGTGTTTCAGCACAGAATGGAAGATACATTGCTACTTCTCTAGTCTCAAAATTTTTTTGTCACCTTAAAAGTTGTGAAACCCACCTATTTACAAGAATGTCCTCTCAGTATTCTTATGAAATTTCAGTCATATGAAAACTGGACTCTGAAAGTAAATGCACTGAATTGTGGGTCTTATCTAGAACTAGAGCCATAGGGTCTGGTTTTAGCTCTAATATCTCGAGATATGCTTATCTCATAGAGCTGGAAGAGATCTTGTGAGGTCATAGAGTCCAGTCCCCTGCCCTCACAGCAAGACCAAGTACCATCCCTTGACAGATTTGCCACAGATCCCTAAATGGTCCCCTCAAATATTGAGCTCACAACCCTTGGTTTAGCAGCTCAATGCTCAAACCACTGAGCTATCCCTGAATCTAGAATGCTTAATATTAACCCTACTAAGACTTAGTGATTCCTCTTCTAGAAAATTTCTAGTGCTAAGAAATGTTCTTGACTTGTATGTGGAATGAAGGGATGTTTGAGATTTCGAGATACAAAATATCTGATTCATTACATGCTTTTTCAGCACTATTTTGGAATATCGGATGCATAGTAAAATATCTATTCCATGTCTTTTGACCATGCCCATTATTTCAAAATATAACAGGCTTGCTATTCTGACATCCCAGTAAACCTCATTCCATGAGGAGTTAGGGATGTTTCAGAATAGTGATTTATTTAGAAATAAGTGCTGTATAGACAGTGCCAAATTTCAAAATAAGCTATTTCAAAATTAACCTGAAATAAGCCACTCAATTGACATGGCTCAAGTTGCATAGCTTATTTCAAGCTATGGGTCCAGTACAGACACACTCTCTGACTCTTTGGCTATGTGTTCAGTTGAAAACATTTAAATTATTGTTTACATAACATTAACAAGTAATAGCCCTTTCTCAGTGCGCACTTATGTTTCTTGGGATCCCTTTAATCCTCTATCTTGTATGATTGTAGTTTCATGTGAATAACCATATGGTCTCCAGCAGGCTCTGGTTGGGCATGGGATCTACCTTAGGATCCTGTTGTCACTCTTTCACACAATGTAAGGCATAAATTAGAAGAATGAAGGTCTGAGTGGCTGACTTAGAAATTTCCCATCTGCTGCCTGATTTCAGAGACACAGAATGATTCACCTGTTGCTCACCATTTCTTATTGTTGCTCCAGTCAAGATGAGTACTCTCTTGAACAGCAAGATATGGAAATGGGCTACGTAAGAAGAGAATGCCTTGGTAAATTTGCAAGTGTAGCAGGGCAAAATGTGAAGTTCATGTTTCATCCTAGTATTGTCCTAAGAAAATTACTACTAAACAAAGAGATTAACTGGTGCTATGAAGTGCAACTCCTTCTATCAGAGGGCTTTGCACATTTTTACATCTGATAACTGGTTTTGTTGTGTAGTGCTTGAGTTTGGGATGTGTGGTATCTTCAGAGTATAACTGCATCTGTAGGTTGGCATCCTTTCATTGGCAGAATCTTGAACTATTCATCAAAGAGCTCTAGCTATGAGGTTAACTCTTACGTAGTTAAGACTAGGAAAGCTGAGGCTTTCAGAAGGAAATATTTGGGTATATTTACTTTATGTCATAAGGAAAAGGATTCTCCTCTCCACAATAAGGAGTTGTTATCTATGCATTTGAATAATATGTTGAGAATTTAAGTATTTAAATATATGCTTTCCCTTTACTGCCATAGGATGGAATTGATTCCTATTACTTGTCAGATGAAACTGGACAACTCATTTGTTTGGCCTTCAGCAAGGTGGGATTGTTCTTTGTTTCCTTTTAGTGTATACACAAGTTTTTGCTATAGGGGCCCACAGTATTACACATATTTCTACCTCTACCATATCCAATTTCATCAAATAATATAGGGATGGCTTATATGGTGATTCTAGTAGAGTTTAAGGGAGTAAGAATTTTGAATTGGCCAAGATAGATATCTCTGTGTTACGTTAAGCATTCCTAATATGCGGTCGCTTCAAGAAACCCTCTTGTGAATTTAGGTTGTCTCAATGTCTATTTTAAGAGTTAGTAATTTACAGATAAATTATGAAAATTATTAATTTGTAATAAAATGCTTGCTTTTCTAATTTATCATCAGTCTTTCAAATTAGGTAACTACTTCTGAATTCTGAAAACAGAATATCCGTTCTAGGATTTAAATGCTTGTGCACTGTACCCTAGTGTTTCTTCAAAATGGATGATGCGATTTGATTAATTCAGGAAGCAGGGGGAGCCACTCGTTTGCCCAGTGCACATGTTAAGGAATTAACTGGCTGCAAGGTTTTGGAGAAGAGCAACTTTATTCATTCCTACGGATGATCAGTTTCATTTTTCTTTGGCTACCTCTAGATTAATCTGGATTGGTTTCCAAAGTGCTTATTCTCAGCTACCAAGTCCTTCTATCTTTTAGAACATTCTGCAGTTTTGACCTTAGAAGCCCTACTACTTTACTTAGAGGTTGAAAGTTTGGAGTAGCATCCAGAGCATTACCTGGAAGGTTGTTGCAAATGGGAAGTCGTTGAACTTACTACCAGATTGATAATTTCTTCATGAAGAGGGAATAGTTAGTCTTTTCCTCACTGATATTGGGTGCATTTATCCAAATTAGGTTTGAACATCTTGAACTTTGATAGTCTAATATAGTAAACCTTTTGATATTTTTTCTGCTCTGTAAAGAAAGGTGAGTGCAATGAAGCCATCAGATTACTATCACATGTACTGGCCCTTAGACAATTTACAGAGAAAAAGACTAAGCGTCCTCTACAGCCTTAGCTGAGAGCCAGTTGGCTTTTAGCTCTTGCTATAGAGCAGGGATGGGGAATCTCAGGCCTGGGGATCAGATGTGGCCCCTAGCTTGCCTGGATTCAGCCCTCAAGGCGCAGTGCCTCCCCCCAGCATTGGGGAGCCCATGCTGGTGCTCCAGCACCCCTCCCTATCTCCCTCTGCACACAAAATCTACTAGGTTGGCCCCCCTTATGCTCTGGTATGTGAGGGAAAAGTGGGGAGCGTCTTTCTCCTTCTCAGTTGAGGGTTTTTTTTGTGCTTCTCACTTGTGTGCAGTCCCCGACTGATTTTTTTTCTGTGGGTGAGCGGTCCTCGACACAAATAAGGATCCCCATCGCTACTGTAGAGGCTCATGCACAAATCTCCAGATGTCCCAGGTTCAGTTCTACCTGTTGGCATTTCAATAGTTTTTAGTTTCATTGGGTAAGGGTTATCTGTCTACTGTATGTAGTTTTTCTTGTTTAAATTCCTGTCATTTCCCTCCCCTTGTCTCACATCATGTCTGTCTCCTGATGTACCAGTGGCAAATAATTAATACTATTGTGGCTTTACATATCAACCTAAATTGCCAATATTTGAATAATATAGCTAGGAAAGTTATTCGGGGAGTGATTGTCTTTAGAGAGAAGAAAAAGACTGATGTAAATTAGGTATATGAACATGTACTCTTGTACATAGAACTGATGTGCACCATTACATGCAGCCCTCTCCCCTCCCCCCACCTCTGCTTCTGTATCAGAGGCAGCAAGGAGGAGAGGTGGGAGCTGCTACATGTGGGAAGCCAGCTATTAAGCCAGCTCCCTCTGCGTACTGGCTCCCGCTGAGACACCTGCTCCTTGTACAGTGCTGCTGTCTCTGTATCAGAGGCAGTAACGTGGGGAGAGAGGGGAAGGAGTGGGAGCTGGTACATGCTAGCAGCCAGCTTTCAAGCTGCTCCTAACATGCAAATTTAGGATGCAAATGTGTAACCGCTGAAATTTTCAGGGGTTACACTCGTACATAAACAAACACGTTTTAACATCCCTAGTAGGAAGACACCGTGTCACTGTTGTTAAACCAGCAAATTAATGGTCAGATATAATAGGACTTTTTTTCAAGGAAATCTGAATCACCATAACAGATTATTTGCTGGTTTTAATTTTTTTAAGTGATAAGATAGCTAATTTGATTGCTTTTTTCCCCCGTGATGGTGACATTTAAAATGGAAACCAAGATTTTTTGAGGGTGGTTGAAAAAACTTGTTGAAATCTTTTGTATATGTCAAAATATATTTTATTAATGTATGCTAGCCAAAGAATATTTTGCCTTCTAAAAGTAATTCTCATTTAAAGAAAAATAATCTTTCTTAGCCATGTAATTAAGAGCAAGACAAAATAAAAGATGCTGGGAGTTTAGCTGGTATTTTATTAAAAATACCATGGAAGGGTTCAATAATGCAAAAATATTTATAACAACACAAATAGTAATGTTTCTGTTATTCCTTGGCTCTTTTTTTTACTTTTGTAAGCTTTTTAAAGATCAGTGTTGATGTGTGATGATATACTATCAAAGGTTTTGTTTTTCTAATTTTGGTTAGTTGACTGTGGAAAAAAATTATGTCATCTTTATTTTAACAACTTTTCATAGAAGGGTGTTATATTTTCCACTATAAAAGCTATTAAGATACTTTCATTATAAAAGTAATTTAATTCAAAATTTTTACTCGCATGGCATATGACAGTATTTGTGTAATGGTGGCACTTGTCCATTTTGGATTATTTTCCAACTATGAATATTATATGATTTCTCGTTAAACTGAATTATAGTATGATGTGTGGCATACATGAAAAGGTATATGAACAGTAAACATTTGGAAAACTGCAATTTTTTTTCTGTTTTACATCTCAGACATTCATACCTTGAGGAGTAGAGAAAGTTGTATAACAGGCAACGGAAAAAAAAAAAGCATAAGGGTAACCTTGAAAAATTACAGGGAAATTTCCACAACAGATACACTAGTAATGCCGGTTTAATAATGATTTCCTGTCATGAACTATTTTTATCATATGCCTGCTCTCTGACGTGGCATTCTATTTAACGTTTTTGAGAGCCATGTTGTAATCAGATTAAGCTCAAGGAAACCGATAGGTATCTGTTTGGCTCATGGCTTCTGCTTCTGTTTCTTGTTTAGTCATAAGACCATTGTTGCTGGAATCTTTTTAAAACACATTTTGTTTGAATTGCAGGAGGAGTGTAGCTTATATTGTGTAAGTCTTAAGGCTGTGTGTCAGGGGTTATCATGATATATCCATAAAGTGCAGTACAGAATTATTTGTAAATTAAAGAAGACTAATACAAAATATGTTTCTTTGATTAAATAGATAAAAATAACCATCTATTTTTAGTTTCAAACATAGTGATGTTTTTTAGGAACAAACTAAAAACAGTGTTAGGAAAGACCGATACTGAATAATACTGCATTCCAATCTCCTTATTTAAAACAAAAATCCTTTACACAGCAGATACTCGGAAGTCATTTTATCTGGTTATTATCATGAATAATCTGTTTCATACATGAGATGTTATTACTATAAAATGTTACTCTTAATACAACGTCAATATTTTTATTTATTCAAGTTAGATCAATCAAAAAGTTTATAAGCAAGATAACTAGTTATGTTGTCCAGTCCTTTGTGTGCATTGAGCATTCTGGAACTGATCCAAAAAGGTGTTGATTGTCCCCTGTGAATTGTGGCTGTGCTTGATTCCTAACAAACTTAGTACCTCACAGGATGTTGTCAGTACCCTGCAGGGTCATGTCTGGATTTTTAAAAGCACTGTATGTGCTCATAATTTTAAGTGTACAAATTGAATAAATGCATCATTAACAACCCATTTGGCATATGCAAAAACATTTTTGCTCACACAAAATAGTCTGTGTTAAGGCCTTTTTGAAAAGGTTTGTTTATACTGTATAACCTCCATTGAAGCATTTACTTGATTGATATTCTTGAAATCCAGCAACCAAAGAGTTAATACATGCAGTTTGTTTCTTGCCATAGTAAGATTAGCTGATCTGTAAAAATGGGCATGAATTCATTATGCACAGAAATTCTAAGTGAGAAAATTAAAAAAACCACGTTAACATACTAATCCTATCTCTCTTAAAATTTTGAAACTACAAAATAGAAAGTACACATAGGATCATATTTGTCTCTTGAATATCTCCCCTCTGATCACACTTGAGTAAATGGGTTTTGTACACATGTATCCAAGAGCAAATTTTAGCATTTAATTATTTATGCCTAGTCTATTGTTTGTTTTAAGCACAGCTCTTTGAAATAAGTTTTGTGTGAAAACAATAGCTATGGAAGATTTTGGAGCTTTTTCCCCCTTTTATTAAACGTAAATAGTATGCTGATATCTATTTCTTAATAGAATGTATTTTAGACTGCTATAGGGCATATGTGATGGTTACTGATTAGCTGGTGGGATGTAGTGAATTGAGCTGGCATAGTACCATATATTAGTCTAAATAGTGATTGACTACTTTGACCATTATGGAGAGTTGTGTGCTATACAGTATGATAAAACATATAGGAAGGCTAGAGGAAGAAGCCTTTATTTTAATTTGTTCATTCAAGGCACTGACACAAATTCTGTGAAGCAGTTACTAAAACAAGCATTCTCATATCTTGTTCCTTTATTTGTACCTTGATACAACAAGCATTTTAGGCAAAATGATCTTTGGAAAATGGCTTATGTAGTGATTATGATTTTAGGGATGTGTTGTAATTTTGTTCTACTTGTCAAAAATTAACATTGGTGAAATTTTTCATACATATATTGTAGGTTGCATTTCAGGTGAACATAAATAGTTAGTAACACAATAAGCAAATGTGTACTTTTTGAAATTTTGACTGAATTTGTTGAAATCCTTACAAGATATTCATCTATTTGTAGCATCATATAGGTCTGTCTCCCCATCTGTCTCTGTTTTTCATGAAGATTAGGTTCTGATACTTATTTTTCACTTTAGTACTTATTCATTGTGCCCGCTAAAATGCCATTTCTATAACAGTTCTTTGTCCTCCAGCTTTTATTGATCATTTGTGATTAAAATACAAGCTTTTTTTCTGAGGGAAAAACTTAACAAGCAATCAATAGATTTAGTTTAATTTAGATATAATTTAACTATGTATGTCAGGAAAAGTAATTTAATTGAACCCATGTATGTCCTATGAAATAATTACAGTAATAATACAGTGTGAAGTCAAAATCTGAGGATCAGAAAGAAGGATATGGAATATTCTAGATCAGTGCATTATTTTCTGACATGTAACCTTTCTGCTGGGCCAGATTTATTAAGGAATGTATATGACTTTTATCTTTTATATGTAACTACTCATCTCAGGTTCAGAGACTCTACCAATAAATCCTTATTTCACAGGATATCCCTGAGACTTTTTTTTTTTTATTTGGCAACCTGACTAAAATAGTCTCATCTGGTTTAACTAAAATCTTTGCATTACTTGGCAGTGGTTTCTTTTGTACGTGGTGCTTAGAACTCATTGAAGCTCAAACAGTACAGGAAATGCAAATCATGCAAATCATCCTCACACTGGCGATGTACAGTGGCGAGATTGAATGGCAGTACGTATGGCTCGTGGGCTGACCACATGAAAGGGGTCATTTAAAGACCAGATGAACTAAAGCTGGGTTAAGTTAGACTATATGTGAGCTTCAAAGCTTATAGAATAGCATCTTTTTAAAAATAAAATTTATTTTATTAATAACACCTGCAGCAAGTTTTAAATAGTAAGGAAATAGATGGATGCACAGTACGTTAAATATATGCCATACTTAACTCAGAAGGGGCAACATTATTTTTTAAAACTCAGGTAGGCCAAAATATATGTAATATATGTTTTCTTTCATTTTTCACTTCATAGTGTATAAGTGTAGACGTATGGTTCTTGTTTGCTTTATACACTTCCAGACCTTACTGTTCTCTCCTTTGCCAGGTAAAGCTCCTAGTAAGAGAAAAGGGAGTTTTGTGGGAGTAAGGAAGGCAAAATTACTGGGCTCTCTGTTTCTGGGTGTGGGTTGAGAAGAGTTTGCTTAAAGCATTTTCTGGTTTTTATTTAGAATTTTTAAAGCAACTTTAATTGTATTATATTTTGTAAAAAATACTGTCTTGTGATTTTTTTCATTGCTTCTCAGTACATTTTTATTAAAAATTCTGTACTGTGAGTTTATAAATTTAATTCAGTAGTTGTACATTTATTGCATTCAGTATATGCAGTGGCAGCTAAGACAGAAGTTATGTTGTTTTAATTTTTTTTAATTTGATTTGGTTATTATTTGTGAAAAAAGGGTTGAATTCAATATGCAGAAAATGTATGAGGGCAATTAGAATAAGGAAAGACATTGATATTGCCAATAGCGTAATAATATAACTTATTTTCTGACACTGCAATCAAAATCAATAAAGAGTGCACAATTAAAATAAATTAAAAACAGACATCACCACTGCTGCTTGTCACCATTTGTGTTGGCACAAGTGACTGTCATTAGAGTGGCAGTCTTAAGAGGGAGCCTAGAAACATGATTTCCTTTTTCAGTGTTACTGGGGTTTTTTTTTAAACCCATTCAGATTTAGATGCAACCCATGCAACAGAAGACTGAGAAAAGTCTGTCTAGGACCTGATCATGTAAACCTTAATTTATGAGTAGTCATTACTCACACAATTAGCCTGACTGAGTAAGGACATCTATCATGAGTAAGGTTTTCAAGGTCATGAACTATAATATACATTTTCTATTGGCTGTTCTCTGATTCATCTTTCTTCGAGTCCTTCCCAACTCATGGGACAGATGTTTGTTAATTTTCTTTGTCCTGTTGATATGTTTGGGAATTTGCACCATGATTTAAACAAGCATGTAATACTATGAAATTCTGTTTTCATGTCTAGGGTTGCCAGGTGTCTGGCATTGAACTGGACAGTTCAGTATTTTCGTCTCCTGTCTGATAAAAAATTCAGAACATATCGGACACCTAAAATGTCTGATATTTTCTGATTTTTTCCTGGCCAGGAGGCAAATATCCTGGGTACTTACTGGGTTCTGCAGGGGAGCTGTCTGGCCTGGTGCAGAGATGGCAGGAGGCTGGTGGGTTTTTTGTTTTTTTTGTTTTACTTATCAACTCTCGGGATCCTTTTTTTTTCCTCAACAACTTTGGTCTCCCCCCCCTTTTTTTTTCTCACCAGAATTTTTTCCCCATTTTTTTGGGGGGGGAGAGGATGTTCGGTATTTTTGATTAAACCATCTGGCAACCCTATATGTTTTGCAAAGACTAGTTTGCCCCTTTTCTTTAATGTCTGTAGTCTCTTGTTTAGAATAAGATTTATTCTTATTTAGAATAGCTTGTTAAAGAAGGAATAAATTTACTTTATTGTATTATGTACTAAGGATGTTAAGAGGTGGGTAATTGGCTAATTGTGTAGTTGATAGAACTTTTATTGACTACACTCTTAGGGTATGTCTACACTACAAAGTTAATTCGAACTAACAGACATTAGTTCGAATTAACTTTAATAGGCGCTACACTAGCGCTCCGCTAGTTCGAATTTGAATCTAACTAGCGGAGCGCTTAGTTCGAACTAGGAAAACCTCATTTTATGAGGATTAAGCCTAATTCGAACTAGCTAGTTCGAATTAAGGGGTGTGTAGCCCCTTAATTCGAACTAGTGGGAGGCTAGCCCTCCCCAGGTTTCCCTGGTGGCCACTCTGGACAACACCAGGGAAACTCGTCTGGCCCCCTCCCGGCCCCGGACCCCTTAAAGGGGCACGGGCTGGCTACGGTGCCCGTGCCAGGTGCAAGCCTGCCAGCACCTAGCCAGCAGACCCTGCACCTGGCACGGATCGAGCCAGCCACCCGATGCCCCCCAGCCCTTCCCCTCTTCCCGGGACCAGGCTAGCGGCTCCCGGGAGCTTGTCCGGGACCGCAAGAGGCGGGCACCAGCCTGGGCTAGTGCAGACATCGTGAACCTTGTCGACGATCTCCGCACTAGGCACAGGAAAGTGGCCGTCTAGGGCAGGAGAGCTGCCATCCTGGCCACCCAGGAGCAGGTGTGCAAGAGAATCAAGGGGGTCCACTGAGACCCCCGACCCTGAGCCCTGAGCTTACAATGGCCGTCCTGTGTCAGACCAAAGGTCCATCTAGCCCAGTAGCCTGCCTGCCGACAGCAGCCAACCCTAGGGACCCTGGAGGGGATGGACCGGAGACAGTGACCAAGCCATTTGTCTCGTGCCATCCCTCTCCAGCCTTCCACAAACCTTGGGCAGGGACACCACTCCTACCCCTTGGCTAATACCACTCCATGGACCCAACCTCCATGACTTGATCTCACTTCCCTTTAAACTCTGTTCTAGTTGTAGCCGTCACAGCCTCCTGCAGCAAGGAGTTCCACAGGTTGACTCTTTGCTTTGTGAAGTACAACTTTCTGTTACTAGTTTGAAGCCTGCTACCCATTCCTTTCGTTTGGTGTCCTCTAATCCTTCTTTATGGGAACTAATGAAGAACATTTCTGTATGCACCCTCTCCACCCAACTCCTGCTTTTAGAGACCTCTATCCTGTCCCCCCTCCGTCTCCTCTTTTCTAAGCTGAAAAGTCCCAGTCTCTTTAGCCTCTCTTCATATGGGACCTGTTCCCAACCCCTGATCATTTTAGTTGCCCTCCCCTCTCCCAGCCTCTCTCTTCCCCTCTCCCACCTCCTTTCCCCAGTCTCCCCCAGTTTTGTTCGATAAAGACAGATTCCATTTTGGAAGACACGTTATCTTTATTTTGTACATCAAGAAGAGGGGCTAGGGAAGGGTAAGTGGAAGGAGGTGAGGGAGGAATGGGGTACGAGCCCCCGATGGGGAGGACTGGGCTGGCTCTGCGGGCTTCTGGGGGTGGAAGCTCTCCTGCAGCCCCCCAATTACCCCCTCTCCCCAGATGGCAGCCTGCAGCAAGTGCAGCCGGGCTGATGGCCGAGTGCTGTGATGTGCCCAGTGTGGGTAGTCCGGGCAATCCAAGCCAGGACTGCTTTTCAAGCGGGGCACCCCTGAGAACTGTCTGTCCGGGGTGGGGGTCAGGTCCCTTTAAGCACAGCCCTCGGCTAGCCTGAGACAGCATCTCCACGCTCCTCTGATGCCTTGCTTCCGGCCATCCTTAACCCCGGTTCAGGGTCCACTTAATGTGGACATGCTAGTTCAAATTAGCAAAACGCTAATTCGAACTAGTTTTTTAGTCTGGATCCGTTAGTTCGAATTAGCTTTGTTAGTTCGTTCGAATTAGTTAGTTCGAATTAACGTTGTAGTGTAGACATACCCTTAGTCAATAAGGGAAGACTCTCAGTGCCGGCTCACACTGGGTTCAGGAGCTACCCCCGCTGCGGCTCTGCAGTTTAAATGTAATAGGAGCTTGGTACACAGGCAGCCCAGCTCCTACTACATTTAGCTGGACCTGGTGCAAGCTGGCTCTGAGCAAACCCGGCTCAGTCCCAGCTCATGCCAGGTCTGAGACCTATCCCTCCACTGCAGCTAAGTAGTTTAAATGTACTAAGAACTGGGCTGCCTGCCCACCTGGCTCTTAGCGCATTTAAACTGCAAAGCTGCAGTGGGAGTAGACCCTGTACCCAACACGAGCTCGGCCTGAGCCGAGCTTCTTGCTGGGCCTGAGCCTGGGCTGGCTACTCCATAGCAGCCCCTGTCTATTGCAACCTTTGTGGCAGCCTCCCCTTCCGTCTTCCCCCCAACCCACGCTGCTGCCTCCGATAGAGGAAACAGCGAGGGTAGGTCAAGCGGCACCGCAGAGACAGTGCTGTAAGGAACTGGCTTTTAAGCCTGCTCCCGCCAGCAGTGGCTCCTGCTTCCTGTCTCCTCCCCCTTTACTTTCTGTCCATACAAAGGCAGCAAGGTGCGGGGGGATGCAGGTCTTTGTGGCCTGGGGGAGTGTGCACAGAGCTGTCCTGTCCATAGGTCCATGCTGTAAAATTAACAATTCATTTTTTGAAACCCGCTAGATAACAATGATGCCAAAACTCTTCTGATTTGATCACAAGCCTCCTGGGGCTAGTAGGACTGTACATGTAAGTTGATAGTGTTTCCCCGTGTTTGAGAACCCAAACAGGGTGTATGGCAAATATATTCAGGTATCTTGAATTTGATGTTATGTAGAGAGTGGATTTTTAGAAAGATATTGGTAATAGCACCATATCTCTTCGATTAGAATTTGTCCTCCAGTCACGTTCTGAATTAGAAACACAAAATTTTTTTAAACCTTAATTATTTTCTGCTACTAAATTCTATTTTCTCTCTTGGTTAAGAGTCTGATTCACTAAGGTGAATGAGTCTTTATATTAATTGTCTTTGGTGGGCTTTGGATCAGGTTCTAAGTTAGTGTGTCTGAAAGTGGTCTGGGGTCCCTCTTTGGGAAAGCCACTAGCAGGCTCATAGTTATGGTGCCTCGTTGCTCCGATTGGCCCCAAGTCACTGTTTCCAGGCTAGGGGAGGCACGGGAAGCAGTTTCACAAAATGAGTCAATAGTTTCACTGCATACACCTAAGAAAAAACCTGCTCTAAGTTTAAAAAAAACAAAACAGTTTATAGTTGAGGCTGTCACTGGGCCTAGGTGTCACAGAGCCCCTAAACTAGTTACTAAATTCACATACAATAGCAGACATGCTGCAATATCAGGATACAATATGGATTATGTTTTTGGATACTAAGATAAAAATTACAACTGACTTTTTTTAATCAGAGCAGTTTCAGCAAGAAATATGGCTGTGCAGCCCAAATTCCTGTTTCTCCCTCCACCTCTTCTTATCTCTTTGATGATACTCACATGTCTCAAAATATGTATTCCCTATGTCTAGTTCCTTCTGGTCCCCATGGACTTGTCTAAAGGTAGTGTTGTTTCTTGGGCTAGTCTTTGATAGATACCGGAAATAACATGGTACATGGTTCAGAAAAATAGTATTTCTCCTATACTGACTGCACTGTATTATAGCAATATCCTTCAAATTCAGAACTCCTGCATCGTAGCCTGTTGTTGGATTGCTGAGCACACATTTTTACTTCTACCACATACAAACTAATTTAAAGTGATGTTAAGAATATGAAGAAACCATGCAATACCCAGATAACACAGATATGCCCCTAAATATTGCAAGATACATCACAAATTCTGTGATATCTAGATACAACAGATTACAGTAAACCCAGAAAGGAATTTTCACCTTTTTCATTTATAATAATGTAATGTAGCTTGTTAATTTCATTTTTTTATATTTAAGAGTGAGGAAATAAAGCAGAGATCCCTTAAATATCTGTTCCTTAGAGATCAAGATTTTATAAAGGTTTTGAATTTTACAATAAATATTTTTCCTTTCTTCCATTAAATATGCTAAAAAGGTGACGAGAAAATTAATCTCATATGATTTTAGAGTTACCAGTTTTCCCAAACTTTCTTTAAAAGGATCATCATATTTCATCATCATGCAAAATTATCTCCAGTCACTTTGACAAACAGCTTGACAAAAATTTCCTTTTCAAGAAACTTTTAAATGATACTATATGCTTTCCTAAGGAAAAAGAGTGTTGTTTGGAGAACTTGACCAAAAATAATTAACACTATTCACTTTTATGGCAGTTTTTATGGAAGTTGTCAACAGTTCCATCAGTTTCCTGTGATCTTTTTAAAAATGGAAAAGTCTTATTCCTCTTTTGATACAGCAAATTAGGCATCTTCAATAGCTGTCACGCTCATAGTTTCAATGGCTCAAGTTAAGATATTTCTACTTCATAGATCTGTATTGCAGTCAGGTAGAATAAAAGCAAAAATAATATAAGAAATATGAATATATGAGATATTGAGCTGCTGTGGTCTTAAGATCCATACTCAGTGTTCTGTTTACCAGGCCTGATGAAAAGCTCTGTGTAGTTTGAAAGCTTGTCTCTTCCACCAACAGAAGTTAGTCCAATAAAATATATTATCTGGCATACCGTGTCTGATACAAGAAAGCATTCAGATGCTTTGATGATTAGGGACAGATAAATACAAGGAATGAATAGTGGTTATTGATAAGACATAGGCATGATACTGTAGTGTGAGCATTGGGTTGGAATACAGTAACTTCTGAGTTACTGATGCCCTCTGTGACTGTAAATTAGTAAGGGGCATCTACTGTATTGTATCTGCCTCCCAAGGATGTTGGAATAAATAGTTTTTTTGTAAAACACATGGAAGTTTAAAACCATGAATTGGAAAAAAATAAGTAACAGGTTAATATTTTAAAAAAATATTCAAATGATTCAATTATTATATTTTAAGTTAGCAGTCTTTCCTTTGGTACTAAAAATTGCTGCATTCTTCTTTGAGCAATCTTTGGTCATTTGGTTTCCAAATTAAAGTTTTTACCCTTCAGACTTCTGTATTTAACATCTCTCTTCTTCCTCTATACCTGCTGATACTTTTCCTTTGATACTCTCTTTCCTTCTGGTTGGTTCCCTATCCTGTGTGTCAGCTATACCAGATGTAGTATTTGTAGCATAGCAAGCTGCTTTTCTTTTCACAATCAGTCTCTTTTTCTATGTAGCTAAGGTTGCTGTAGCTAGAGACTTGTGTTACAATAGCACAGGCCTGGGCAAAATATGGTCTGCGGGCTGCACCTGGCCCACCAAGCCAGCAGATCTAGCCTGCAGAGGCAGCAGGGATCCCCAGGTAGGCATCCCTGAAGCTTCGCGTGCCACTAAGAAACGCAGCTGACAGGCTCCATTTCTTTCAGAACTAGACGAGAGGAGGGAAGCTTCAGGAGCTGCTCTGCCCCCAGCACAATTCCATTGGCCGGTTTCTGACCAGAAACCAGCCAGTGAGAGATGCTTATTTGAATAACAGGCAGCCAAGAAGAACCACACCTCCTCTCCTCTGCTCAGTTATTCACTGAAGCACATGGCCAGGCAAGCAGGTAGGCTGGCTGGGAAACATTTTAAGCTCTGCAAGCCTTAGCTTTGCAGGCAAGCATGCTGGTTTAGCTGCTGGCTGCTAAGTCTCCTGGCCACTTCCTGCCTCTGGCACCCCAGCTCCTCCCTGCCCGTACCCTCTGCCCCCTCACTCAATATACCCAAACCCTCTGTTCCCCTATTGCACCCATACTATATCTGGTACCCCATTCCCCTGCCCCGGATCACAATCCCCTTCTGCCCTTGGTCACATCACAAATCCCTGCACTCCGGTCCCCTGTCCTATGTTACAACCACCTCCTCACCGAAACTCCCTCCCAGACTCCAGTCTCCCTCCTGCATCCCAGTCCCTTACCCCAAGTTCCCTTTTGCATCCAGCCTCCATCCCAGACCCTGTACCTTCTCCATTAATACCATGGCCGAGTGTGACCCTTGATCACTTTTCAAAATCTTGTAGCGGCCCCCCGTCAAAAATTATTGCCCACCCCTGCCATAGCACATAACATGGTTGGTCACTACAGAACACTAAAAATTGTGTTGCATATAAGGGACTAAATCAATACAAAGTGTATATAATACAACATATAGTTGATGAGGAACTTTAATTGTGTGATTCCATTTCTGGACAAATTTTCCTTCAGGATAAAATTAAATATTTTTGGAAAAATTGATAAAATTCTGTTTGGCCATTTCCAAATTACCCAAATGCTAAAAAAGTATTTATCCTCTTTTCTGAGCTATAACAACCATATTTAAAAGCTTCACAGGGGTAGTCAAGTTAGTCTGTGGGGGCTAATCTAGACTATGCGGAATGGTCAAAAGAGGATATGCAAATTCTGTGGGAATTTGCATATCCTCTTTCAACCATTCCATGTAGTCTAGATGAAGCCTAACTGGAAAATCTTAAAAAACAACTAATAGTCTTGCTGTGAAACATGTAGGTGGTACCATGAGCTTTCATGGGCACAATCCACTTTATTTGATGAATGGAGTTATTAAATGTCCAGTTTCTAAATAAATAGGGGATGGGGAGGGAGAGGAGGATAAAGAAGGAAAAAAAGAAGGGTACGTCTAGACTACATGCCTCTGACGACAGAGGCATGTAGATTAGACTACCCGGCATAGGAAAATGAAGCGGCGATTTAAATAATCGCTGCTTAATTTAAATTTACATGGCTGCCGCGCTGAGCCGATCAGCTGTTTGTCGGCTCAGCGCGGTAGTCTGAACGCTCCGCGGTCGACATCAAAGGCATCTGTCGACCTCCCAGGATGAGGCATACCTGGGAGGTCGACAGATGCCTTTGATGTCGACCGCGGAGCGTCCAGACTACCGCGCTGAGCCGACAAACAGCTGATCGGCTCAGCATGGCAGCCATGTAAATTTAAATGAAGCGGCGATTATTTAAATCGCCGCTTCATTTTCCTATGCCGGGTAGTCTAATCTACATGCCTCTGTCGCCAGAGGCATATAGTCTAGACGTACCCGAAGAAAGAAATAGAATGTTCATGCTACATGAAGCTAATAGAGAAGGTACAAATTGTTCTTAAGTACCTATTGTTTGTTTTTTTCTGTTATTAGAATGTGAATGTAGCGGGCCATCCAGCCGATGTCTTTGTTCATACCTCTGTTACAGGAATCAAACTTGTAGATGAAGTTAAGTTCTAACAATATGGTTTATCGAATTAATGGATCTGAAAGTCACAGCATTGTTTCAGGCCAATTTTACAAGCCAACTCCACAGGGAAGCCTTAAAACTTGACTTAATTTACAAATTTGATATATAAATTTTGAAATAAGTTATTTCAAAATAACATTGAAATAAGATTGAAATTACTGATTGATAATAACGTACAGTTTATATAGACTAAAATATTCCTTATTGATTAACTTTTGATCTGTGCCAAGTTCTACCCTCAGATCCCAGTAGGTATTATTTTTAAAGTTTGACATTTAAATTTATGATTCCAACTGTAACTTTGTGTCTATATTGAATATACTGTAAATTATGTATTAAGGTAGAAAGCAATAACAAATATTACATATTCATGAAAGGGATGCACTACAGTAGAAGGAGAATGTTCTGGTATTTTCATGTGTAAAATCTCACCATAATGTGTAACATAGATTTTTCAATTAATACATCTGTAGCTTTGTTCATGTATGCTAAAAGTGCTTGCATGAATATCTGATTTTTTTCTATACTATTGCTAATGTGCTGCAATGTTGCCTGTTACTGACAAAGTTCTGATCGCAATCATATGCCTCTAAAAAGAGAACTTCTTCAAGCAATACATCCACATGAAAACATTTTGGAGATGCTCACATTCTTTCTCTGTCTCACATGTTACATTTTGGCACATCATAGAAGCAGGTAGCATATCTACTACCTGCTGTTGAAAGTGTTGAAGATACTGAATTATTTATTCTATCTTCTACACTATCCAAAATCGTTTTGGGTAGTTTGACACATCACGGTCTTCCATATGGATACTTCATGGTGATAGAGTTGCCAGATGCTCAGGTTTTGTGACTGTCTCAGTTTTTCAAGGACTGTGTTAGCTTTCCTGGAAAAATCCTGCTTTCCTTAAGATCCCTATTCTTGTGCAGGGTTAACAACTTTTAGGGTAGACACATAGGAGTGACAATATTTGTGAAAATGAGCTACAAAAGAATAAGTTGCCCAAAAAGGTTTTTTAACAGCATTAGAGTTAACTTTAGTGGTTTAGATGTTCAGATTTCATTTCAGAGTAACATAATATTAGACAAACTTGAAATATGTTTTTCACAAAATAATGCACTCCCATCAGTAACAGCCTTCAAATGTGCATGTAGTGTTTGGAGATCAAGCTGCAGAATTGATATAAAACATAGTCACACATCTGATACGTTTGAGTAAAACCAAAATTGTAAAACTGCTTAACAAGGTGCTTGTGGTCCTGATCCTTTTCTGTTTTAGAATATTCAAGATGCAGCAGGAAATTCTTAAGCAAGATGTCTTTTCCAAAAGCAGAAAAATTGTTAGTCCTTTAAATGGATTAATGATTTTAATTGTGAAAAACTGCAAAAACACCGAGAATCAGTGATTGTCTGACTTTGCCTTATGTTTATGAATGCATGATTTGTTAGAACTTAATGGTGTTTCCATAGTGCCCATATAAATCTTGTGTAATTTTTGGAAGGGGGAGGGGAGAGGGAAATCTGTTTTTGCTGCTATTTGCTGCATTTTGAATTTAACCTATTTCATTGGGATAGGTCTTTGGCAGAGAGGGTTGCATGCTGTGGTTTAGAAAGGCCAATAATACCCCTTCTGGTTCTAGTAAACACTATGTAAACTCAAACCAGAACTATGTCATTGGTTCACTGAGATATTTAACCAGGAAAAAATAGGGAACTGTATACAATTTAGAACATAGAAGTTAGAGTAATATTCAGGTCTCTTGTCTATCCCTGTATGCTTTCCCAGTAAATTTGTAGATTTTTAAAACACGTACACGTACCCAATGGTCTCATCTCTGGCCTCTCTCAATGAACCCGTTTCTTCTAGCATAAGTAGAATTAACTTACCACCCTCCACTCTCCATGGAAAATGCTCCTCTTTTGCCTCACTGTGCAAAGGGTTTAATGGTTTCCACTGGTTGAATTTCACTATCTGGAAGTCCTATAGTTGCACTATATTTTGTGAACATTTTCTTGCGTAATTATTATTTGCTCTAAAAGGCATCTGAAGGGAATGAAGAATCAATGAAACCACTACTTGTCCCTTCCATCATATCAGCTATATCGGTTTTACTATATGTTGCTATATCTGTTTACTGAAGAAGAGGAGACAGTGTATTTCATTGAACAATGTGCCCTTGGAGTGAAAATGTGTATTTTATGGTAATTAATTGTAGTTAAATGTAGTTATAAATCAGGTAGAAAATTATTGCTATATTCTTGGTAAAATTCAGGAAACTTCAGTATACTTACCTAAAAAAGAGAAAGTATTCTTTAACGAATCTTGGGTAAATATAAAGCCTTGTCTCTAAGGGTATGTCTACACTACAAAGTTAGTTCGAACTAACGGACGTTAGTTCGAACTAACTTTAATAGGCGCTACACTAGCGCTCCGCTAGTTCGAATTTGAATCGAACTAGCGGAGCGCTTAGTTCGAACTAGGTAAACCTCATTTTACGAGGATTAAGCCTAGTTCGAACTAGCTAGTTCGAATTAAGGGGTGTGTAGCCCCTTAATTCGAACTAGTGGGAGGCTAGCCCTCCCCAGGTTTCCCTGGTGGCCACTCTGGCCAATACCAGGGAAACTCTATGCCCCCCTCCCGGCCCCGGACCCCTTAAAGGGGCACGGGCTGGCTACGGTGCCCGTGCCAGGTGCAAGCCTGCCAGCACCCAGCCAGCAGACCCTGCACCTGGCACGGCACAGAGCCACCCACCCGATGTCCCCCACCCCACCCCCTCTTCCCGGGACCAGGCTGGCGGCTCCCGGGAGCTTGCCCTGGACCGCAAGAGGCGGGCACCTTCCTGGGCTAGTGCGGACATCGTGGACCTCGTCCACGATCTCCGCACTAGGCACAGGAAAGTGGCCGTCTAGGGCAGGAGAGCTGCCAGCCTGGCCACCCAAGAGCAGGTGTGCATGAAAATCAAGGGGGTCCACTGAGACCCCCGACCCTGAGCCCTGAGCTTACAATGGCCGTCCTGGGTCAGACCAAAGGTCCATCTAGCCCAGTAGCCTGTCTGCTGACAGCGGCCAACCCTAGGGACCCTGGAGGGGATGGACCGAAGACAGTGACCAAGCCATTTGTCTCGTGCCATCCCTCTCCAGCCTTCCACAAACTTTGGGCAGGGACACCACTCCTACCCCCTGGCTAAGACTACTCCATGGACCCAACCTCCATCACTTGATCTCACTTCCCTTTAAACTCTGTTCTAGTTGTAGCCTTCACAGCCTCCTGCAGCAAGGAGTTCCACAGGTTAACTATTTGCTTTGTCAAGAAGAACAACTTTCTCTTACTAGTTTCAAGCCTGATACCCATTCCTTTCCTTTGGTGTCCTCTAGTCCTTCTTTATGGGAACTCAGGAAGAACTTTTCTGAATGCACCCTCTCTACCCAACCCCTGCTTTTAGAGACCTCTATCCTGTCCCCCCTCCGTCTTCTCTTTTCTAAGCTGAACAGTCCCAGTCTCTGTAGCCTTTCTTCATCTGGGACCTGTTCCCAACACCTGATCATGTTAGTTGCCCTCTCCTCTCCCAGCCTTTCTCTTCCCCTCTCCCACCTCCTTTTCCCAGTCTCCCCTAGTTTTGTTCAATAAAGACAGAGTCAATGTTGGAAGAAACGTTATCTTTATTTTGTACATCAATAAGAAGGGGGGCTAGGGAAGGGTAAGTGGAAGGAGGTGAGGGAGGAATGGGGTACGAGCCCCCGATGGGGAGGACTGGGCTGGCTCTGCGGGCTTCTGGGGGTGGAAGCTCTCGTGCAGCCCCCCAATTGCCCCCTCTCCCCAGATGGCAGCCTGTGGCAAGTGCAGCCGGGCTGATGGTCGAGTGGTGTGATGTGCCCAGTGTGGGTACTCCGGGCACTCCAAGCCAGAACTTCTTTGCAAGCGGGGCACCCCTTAGAACTGTGTGTCCGGGGTGGGGGTCGGGACCCTTTAAGCGCAGCCCGCGGCTAGCCTGAGACAGCATCTCCATGCTCTAAGTCCTCCTCTTATGCCCTGCCGGCACTGCTTCCGGCCATCCTTAAGCCCTGCTCAGGGTCCACTTAATGTGGACATGCTAGTTCGAATTAGCAAAACGCTAATTCGAACTAGTTTTTAGTTCTAGATGCGTTAGTTCGAATTAGCTTAGTTCGAATTAACTAATTCGAACTAAGTTAGTTCGAACTAACTCTGTAGTGTAGACGTACCCTAAAAGACTATTTCAAGCTCACTTCTTGATGTTATTGTTAAACAAAAATTACAAGTTAGACCTCTAAGATGTGGACTTCTGCAGTTCAGCAACATCTATCGTCCAACATCACCATGGGTGCTCCTGGACTGTAGTACACATGGGGAAAAGCCAGGCTTTGCACACAGCAGCTACTCCCCCTGCCCTGCCAGAGCTTCTGGAGAGCTACAAATAGCTCATTTGCATTGCTCAAGCTCATGTAAGAACGGGGAGGAGCAGGGATCGGAGAATGTGCAGGAGAAGAGGCAGGGTGGTTGCAGAGCCCTGTGGCCAGAGGCTGGGAGCGTAGCCCATGATGGGGGCCTGGAGCACAGTCCTTTGGCCATGGGACTTGGTGCACTCCCATAGGGATGGACTCCTGGCCGCCAGCCATGGGGCTCCACAGCCACCTTGCCTCTTCCCCAGAGTGTGCCTCGTCCCCAGTCAGTTAATGCCAGCCTCTCTGCTGCCACCAGAGCAGAACTCCACAGCCAGTGGCAGCAGAGGGACCAGCACTGACCTCCCCTGGTCCAACAGATTCTCTGGTTTGGGACCAGTCGGGTACTGAGGGTGTCCAGCCAGGGAGGTACAACTGGTACTTATCTGGTTAGCTGTTGTTTGAAAGACTTCAGTGTCTCTTGAATAAGAGGTCATTGTAGTCAACAGTAGTCTTACTTTAAGAGCTTGTCTTTACCTGTAGCACTGCAGTGGCGCAGCTGTACTACTATGGTACTTAATTGAAGATGGTATTTAATTGAAGATGTGCCATCAGCATAATTAATCCCTCTCCAGTCAACATAGCACCATCTACACCAAGGTTAGGTTGATATAACTATGTCTGTCAGGGTACGATTCATTTTTCACAACCTTGAATGGCTTAGTTATATTGATTATGGGTCTGCAGTATAGACCTGGTCTTATTTCTAATATGAGCAGGTATATCAATACTCAGTATTTTAGAAAATTGCACTCATGATGCATATCTTTAATAGGTGTCTGAAGACTTATGCCTAATGAAGATCAGAATAGAGAACTGGGATATGCAACAGTAATTATGGAAAAACATCACCCAAAACAACAAAAACAGTCTGAAGAGACTGGCAGGGTTTGGATCATCTAGAGATTAGGTGGTGTACAGCAAATTTGGTTGGCTGTAAGGGATGATGTACAGGAAATCCTTCTGTGTTTACCACATAGGAAGTTCCCTACTTTTGGAATCTATAGCCATCATCCCATCTATTAATACACCAAGATTTCCCAATACACTGAACAATGGGGCATAATACTGGAAAATATTATTTTTACAAATACATCAAAAAGGCATGGGGCATCGAAAATATTTTGAATGTTATATTGAAGTGAGCAGTTTGTACTGTATTCAGTAAAAAATACCACCAAAAACCTTTAAAATAAATGAATAGGAATCATGAATATTTACTACTCACATTTTCCTATGTACATATAGTAATTACAACAAAAAGAAAATATTTTCTTCATAATTAATATTTGTAAATGTTTATGAAAGTACATACCACATAAATATGACAAACACATGGCCTAATTATGATGAAAGGGATGACAACCTTATGACTTGTTCTGAAAAATAAAGAACATTGCAATAGTAAGACTTAATTATTTTTGTAAACATTTCATTTTACTTTCTATATGAAAATGCCATTAATTTATAGACTATATTGTACATCTATAAGCCTTCTTGACACAGAAAATTAGAGTTAATTTATTATTTATTATGTTGTAATATATTATTATTTATTAGAATTTATCATGATCAGAAGTTCAAAGAGATGTAGTTTTCAGGAAAACGGAAAAGATTTGTTTGTTTTATTGCTAAATGCAGTCTCAACGTAATGATAAAATATAACTTTTACAAGAGATCACATACAAAAAAAGTAGTATTAAATCAAAATACCTCATAATATATTATATTAAAATTAAAAATATAATGAAAATCCATATCCTCAGGCTTCTGTGCACTTACGTAGCTGGTCTGGTCTCATAGTAACTTTGTGAGATGGTAAAGAAGGGAAGGAGGAGTGGTTCCCTAAAATATAAAGCCTCTGCTACAGCTCAGATGTTAGTAACCACTTTCATCCTGACATACTTGTTCCCAAATAAGAATCCTATTAGGAGTGTACCACTAGTTAAATCTGCTGTCCGTTTCTTCTCTCTCATATTTTGCATGCTGACATACAGGAGGTCAGCATGGAGCTGAGCTCCATGTTGTGCATTACCCTACCCAGATTTTTCTCCTGCTATCCTGAAGGATTGATTAATGCTCGTCTTGCTGCAAAATTTGTCCCTTTAAAATACTATTAATTAATCTAATATTTAGATACAGTTATTGTAATTCCATAGAAAAACAACCTTTATTCATGGGATGCTTCATTGACAAGTTTTTTTTTGGAGGGGGAATTATTACTATTTATTTGTCTTGCAGTATTATGCATAAATCCTAAATCAGAATCAGGGCTTCACTGTGCATGGTGCTGTATAGATTGACATCTAGCCATGATCCTTGCCTTAAAGATCTTGCAGTCAAATGTATTATTAAATACAAATATATTTGTGATGGACCTGTATGAATGTTTAAAACTGTAGGACGCTACACAAAACATTAGGACTGGAAGCGATTTTATCTAGAGATAATATATAATAATCTAAATTGGAACTTGGCTGCAATATAATAGTTATCACCTTTAGCCTTGTGAAAATTGAACTGTAATTTATAATTATTACAAGAAATCAAAATCTCAACACAATTCTCTTGTTCAAAGAGTGTTCCTCCAACATCACAGTGTCTTAAACATCCTGTCAATGGATGAATCTGTATAGATTCAAATAGTGCCATCTAAAGAATATTCCTTCCTGGACTTTTTCTTTGAGGTTTTCCGTACAAGTGCTGATCTAATATAATTCTCATTCATGAAATTGTGAGACCTATTATAATGCACAATGGGAAGAGCTAACAGTGTTTGTACTGCTTTTCCTGAGTGCTGTGCGTTTCAATCACAAACTTTTTGCACAATCTTTCCAAAACCAAAAACAACCTTTGTGTTGACAAAAATACTTTGTCTGTGAGCTACTATAGATGTAAATTAAATAAAAATGCATAGATCTGCATAGATCAAACTATCTTATGGAGAAATTGTGGCCCTGATCCTTCAGATACCTAAGCATGTGCTTAACTTTATTCACATAAGTAATCCCACTGATGTCAAAGGGGCTATTTACATGATTAAAATTAAGCACAAGCTTATGTTTATGTAGGATGGGGGCTTATATTGTGTGTGCCTTCTGGAAACTGAAGTCCAGAGTAGTTCGTTCTGTCTTCAAAGAAGTGTTGCTGCTATTTTGGGGATTACCTCAGGTGTGTTAGAGAAGGGGTAATTTAAAACACTGCAAAATGCCTGGGATACTTTGGGGTGACCTCTAAGGGCAGATGCTTGTTTAAGAAAGGTGGTCTATAATGCAGATTTCAGAGTAGTATATACATTAGTTATGCTGTAAAGAAATGTACTATATGAATTAACATGTTTGTAGTCTTTATGGGTCTGGATAAGAATACTGTAATAGCAGTTTAAATGTACTTTTTGCGAGATGGTAAGTTAATGATGTAGCTGTTAATTTGAATTTAGCAGACATTTTAAATATAGGTTTCTCTTACAGAGACAAAAGTTGCAATTTAAAGCTCTTTGGTGGTCTAAAAACAGCTTAATTCTCTAGTAGCATGGTAATAAGTACTAATCCAGCTTATACAGTGATTGTAGTATGTCATGTTTGTGAAAGATTGTCTAACTCTGCTTTCTCTGGGTTTTATGTTAATTTTTTTAAATTAAACATAAAACCTTATAACATCTTTATGCTGAGATAAACTGTTCAATTTAACTTGTGCTCAAGCAGCAGCTGTCAAGAATTATCATGTTTCCAGCGTTCTTGCTATCACCTTGTGTCCTTACCTCCTGGAAAGACTCTGTGGGATGATAATGCTCACCTTGTTAGGATTTATTACTTAAATAATAACCTGAGGTAAAATGAAAGTTGATGTCACTTAGAATGACAACTGATATATATTTATGTCACACATTACATTATAATAAACTTTCCATTCCTCCCCTAGTAGTAGACGTTAAGTAGAAATACTCTTCAGTATATCCTCCAGTGCCCTGCATGAGTCCATAAGACATATACACTACTCCTCTGTGGGCATGTTCACAATGACTTGTACTGTCAGGTGTTATTTAAGCTTATAATGCCTGAGAAAATTGGTTCTTGATGCTAGTTAGCAGCTATTGTACCTGTAAAGAAGGAAAGCTGAGGGCAGCTAATGTGTTTTGATTTATATTATAGAGGTAGTTTGGGTGACTATTTCCCTATGGTGAATACAAGACACCTGGTAAAATTGCTCAAATTCAAGTGAGTTCAATGGCAATCTGTCAGAACTGTGTGGTTAGCCCTCTACCCCATGCATGGTGTAAAAACTCCAGGGCTCAGCAGAGGAAATGGGACTTTGGGGGGTCTGGTCTGATTGGAGGGTCTTCAGGGGTAGTCTAGACTACATGGTTCTGTCAACGGAGCCATGTAAACTAGTTTACCTGGCATAGTCAATGAAGCAGGGATTTAAATAATCCCCACTTCATTAAAGTAAAAATGGCCACCGCACTGTGCCGATGATCAGCTGATCCAGCACAGCACGGCAGTCTAGATGCAGCACGGTTGACAAGGGAAGCCTTTGTTGACCTCTCCGGTAAATCTCATTTCATGAGGCATACCGGAGTGGTTGACAAAGGTTTTCAACCTTAGCTGTATAAGAAAAAAGGACTGGGAGCTGAGGGATGACTCAGCCCCCTGCACCAGCAGCAGGAGGCGAGGAGGGAACACCGCCGCTGCCTGCACCATGGCACCAGCAAGGGACGCAACTGCTCCACGCTACCCAGTTCTGGCTTCCTCCTTCAAACTGTCCAGAAGCGGGGAGAGAGGTGGTTTGGATCTGTCCTCGGCATTGCACTGCACTTCGACATTCCCAGTGTCACCTCAGATCTGTTTATAGGCTTGGGGGTTTGTGTTGCATGGGAAGCACCAGGGACCCAGGATTCAGCCCTTCTCCTCCCAGCTTCAGTATGGGAGGCCAGGGATGGGGACTTCAGCACTTTATCTCCTGCTTTAAGCCCCACTGGGGTTGCCAGGATTTGGGCATTCAGCCCTGCAGCTCCTAGGTTCAGGGGCTGCACTCATTACTCATTGACCAGAAGGGGAGCAAAAAATACATAACAATATTTAAGGGGGGAACTATAGCTCAGTGGCTTGAGCATTGGCCTGCTAAACCCAGGGTTGTGAGTTCAATCCTTGTGGAGGCCATTTAGGGATTTGGGGCAAAAATTCATCAGGGATGGTACTTGGTCCTGCTAAGGAGGCAGGGGACTGGACTCAATGACCTTTCAAGGTCCCTTCCAGTTCTAGGAGATAGGCAATCTCCATTAATTTATATGCCTGTTTCTTAAAAAAAGATAAGACAGCTGGAATAGGGGTTGAATAGAGGGCTGTCCTGTTAAACATGGGACACATGGTCACCTTCATCATTGAGATCATTTTATAATGTTGTTATAGATTTATATTTTGTTTTCAGTCACAGTAGGAAAAGTAGACAGACATTCCAATTCTAAATTTGGGGTTTGTAATAATTACTCTTACCATTTGCTAATTTATTAGACTAATAATGAAATGCAATTTTGTTGGTAAAAAGTCTTACCAATTTAATATTTAGAGACTTTAATCCTTCTACTTGCATCTTAGTGACTAAAATACTTATCCAATACCTTATCATTTACCTTCTTGATAACTTCAAACCTCCTTCTTTTATGCTTCTCTGATGCCTACCCCTTTAATTTGTCCAAAATGCTACAACAATTATTATTATCCATTGATATGATCATGTTACTCTTTCCTTTGAATCCCTGTACCGCCTCCCCCTTACAGTCCACATCAAGTTTATATTGCTCAGTTTCACCTTGAAGGCTCTGTACAATTCTTTTGTAGCCTATATGCTGCATCTCATTTCTCATAATGTTTCCTGTCCTTTTTTCTCTCCTCCCACTCTTGCCTTTGTCTTGTTCTGTGCTTCCTCATATGGTTTCAATTACAATATGTCATATTTCTGCCCTCTGCCCATTCAAATCTCTCCTAAACAAATACTTGTTTTGCCAGAACCACAGATACTAACCTGCATCAATCAAATCCTCTTTCCAGCCCAGCATAGAAAAGGAAAAGGAGTTGTCTTTTATATGGCTTAAAAACAACAAAATTAAGATGTTCAAGTCAAAATTTGTGATCCAGTTTGATCCTAACATCAGTATCGGAGAAATTGGTTGAAACTATAATAAAGAACACAATTATCAACCATATAGATGAACACAGTATGTTGGTGAAGAGTCAACATGGCTTTTTACAGGGAAATCATGTCTTGCCTATCTATTAACAATACTGAGAGTGCTAACAAATATGTGGACATGGGTGATTCAGCAGATATAATGTACTTGGACTTGCAGACTGAAAAGTTTCTCCGAAGGGTGTTAAGCAAAGTAAGGTTGATAGAGGGAAGTTCCTCTCTTGGGCTGTGTCCAGACTCCATGCCTCCGTCGACGGAGGCATGTAGATTAGCCAGCTCGGAAGAGGGAAATGAAGCCGCGATTAAAATAATCGCGGCTTCATTTAAATTTAAATGGCTGCCCCGATCTGCCGATCAGCTGTTTGTCGGCAGATCGGGAGAGTCTGGACGCGATGCCCCGACAAAGAAGCCTTTCTTCATCGACACAGGTAAACCTGGTTTCACGAGGCTTACCTGTGTCGATGAAGAAAGGCTTCTTTGTCGGGGCATCGCGTCCAGACTCTCCCGATCTGCCGACAAACAGCTGATCGGCAGATCGGGGCAGCCATTTAAATTTAAATGAAGCCGCGATTATTTTAATCGCGGCTTCATTTCCCTCTTCCGAGCTGGCTAATCTACATGCCTCCGTCGACGGAGGCATGGAGTCTGGACACAGCCATGGATCAAGATAGGAAATAAAGGATAGGAATAAATGGTCAGTTTTCATAGTGTGGGCAGGTGTCACGGGGCGCGACCCCAGTCCGCCGCCCCCACTGTTTTGTTTACAGCCAGGTAGTGCCCAATGCACCGCTTGCTCGCACACCTCCTTGGCGGAGTGGGGGGTCCGGGCCCGCCCTCACTCCGGACCCCGACCCAGGGCCCTGACACCGAGAGCGTGCCTCTCGGTGGTAGCAGGGGGGTAGTACCCCAAACGCACCTGCTCCCGGGATACACGACCCGCCCTGGGTCCTACTCCACTCCGCCGGCCGCTGCCCCGCTTACCGGGTTGCTCCGTTCCCTGCCTTCCCGCCCGAGCCCGCTCCGCTCGGGGCTCCTCTGCCCGTGGCTCGCCTTCCCTCCTCCTGGCTTCCCCCTTGCTGCTCTCGTTCCGGCCCTTTTCTGCTCCTCTCCACTTCCGGGTTCCCCCCTCCCTCCTCCGTTGTCGCACTCGTGACGTCACCCGCCACGCTCCCGGGCGCGCCGTGATGACGCGCCGCGGCCTCCCCGTCCCCGTTCCCTGCGTCCTCCGGCGCTGAGGCGTCTGCGTCCCTCTCTCCCGCGGCCCCCGCTGCCGTTTGCGAGTGGCGGGGCGGTTCTGCCCCGTCACACATCTCCCCCCTTCCTACGGTCTGTCCGCCCTCCGGTTGCTCGTCACCCGGCAGCCGCGAAAGACAGTCCGCGTTCACGTTATCTTTACCAGGTCTGTGTTTAATGTCAAAACGGAAAGGTTGCAAGCTCAGGTACCATCGCATTATCCGTGCGTTGTTATCCTTCATGGACTGCATCCATCTCAGTGGCGCGTGGTCCGTCACCAGCGTGAAGGTGTTGCCTGTAAGAAAGTAGCGTAAGGAGTCTATGGCCCATTTGATGGCCAGCGCTTCCTTCTCTATCACGGCCTAGTTCCTCTCCCTAGGGAACAGCTTCCGGCTTAGGTAGGCTACGGGGTACTCTGCACCCTCCTCCTCCTGTGCGAGGACTGCCCCGAGTCCTACCTCGGAGGCGTCAGTCTGCAAAAGAAACGGCTTCTGGAAATCGGGGGACCGTAGCACTGGCCCCGATACCAGGCATTGCCGGAGCGCCTCAAACGCCCGCACCCCTTGGGGCGTCCACACCACCCTCTGGGGTTTCTCTTTCTTTGTCAGGTCTGTTAACGGGGCCGCCAAGGAGGCAAAATGTTTTATAAACCGTCTATAGTACCCCGCAAGGCCCAGGAACTGGCGTACTTGCCGTTTGGTGTGGGGTCGGGGGTAATCCCTAATGGCGCATACCTTGTCTAGTAGTGGTTTTAGCCGGCCCCTCCCCACCGTATACCCGAGGTAGGATACCTCCCTCTTCCCGAACTGGCACTTCTTGGGATTAGCTGTGAGCCCGGCCCGTTGGAGCGTTCGTAGGACGGCTCCCAGCTGCTGTAGATGCTCCTCCCACGTCCTGCTGAAGACGACGATGTCATCTATGTATGCTGTGGCGTAGTCGCGATGGTCCTCTAGGATCTCGTCCATCAGCCTCTGGAATGTAGCTGCTGCGCCGTGTAACCCGAACGGCATGGTGACGAATTGGAATAGTCCGAACGGGGTGGCGAACGCTGTCTTCTCTCTGGCCGCCGGCGCCAGGGGTATTTGCCAGTACCCTTTCGTAAGGTCGATCGTTGATAAGTATTCCGCCCGCCCCAGGCGCTCCAGTAGCTCATCCACCCTGGGCATGGGGTATGCATCGAACTTTGATACCGCGTTTAATTTACGGAAGTCGATGCAGAACCGTACAGCTCCGTCCTTCTTCGGGACCAGTACGATGGGGCTCCGCCACTCGCTCCGTGATTTTTCCACCACTCCCCACCGCAACATGTCCTGCAGCTCTTTTTGGACCGTGTCCCACAACTTCCGGGGGATGGGGCGTACCGGATCCCTCACTCGACTCCCCGGTTCTGTCGTGATCTCGTGGCATGCCCGGGTCGTCCTCCCTGGCCGGCTCATCAGGCTGGCTGCCGCCTGCTGTAGTACCGTCCGAAGTTGTGCCTGTTGAGTATGGTTTAGTTCCCTCCCCATGGGGCTGGCCGCCCAGGTGACCTCCTCCTCGCCCCAGGGTCCGAACTCGATCTCCGTACTAAGGGCTTCCGATGGGGGCTCCTCCCGGGGTACCCATCGTTTTAACAGATTGACGTGGTATACTTGGCTCTGCCGGTGTTTTCCCCCTACCTGGACTTCATAGTCCACCTCCCCAATCCTCTTGGTCACCCGGTAAGGTCCCTGCCACTTGGCCAATAATTTAGACTCCCCTGCCGGCAATAGGACCAACACTGGGTCGCCCAGGTTGAAGACCCTCAGCCGCGTCCCCGCGTTATAGTGGCGGGCCTGGGTTTCTTGGGCTTTTTTTAGATTTTCTTGCGCCCACCTGCCTATAGTTCGCATGCGGTCCCGCAACTTGATTACGTATTGGACCGCCCCCAGTGCAGTGGATGCCTGCTCTTCCCAACCCTCCCGCACCAGATCTAGTATGCCCCGCAGGCGTCGGCCGTACAATAGCTCGAACGGAGAGAACCCTACCGAGGACTGCGGTACCTCTCGTATTGCGAAGAGCAGGGGTGGCAGCAGCTTGTCCCAGTCTCGTGGGTCATCTTGGACCAGCCTCCGCAACATGGCTTTTAGGGTTTTGTTGAAACGTTCTACCAGCCCGTCCGTCTGAGGGAGGTAGGCTGCGGTGCGAATCTTCTTTATCTGCAGCCATCTGCACAGCTCTTTCATTAGGCGCGATACCAAGTTCGTCCCCTGGTCCGTCAGGATCTCTTTCGGGAGTCCGACGCGGGCGAACATTTTCACTAGCTCATCGGCTATTGTGGCCGCGTTGGTCTTTCGTAGGGGAACAGCCTCCAGGTAGCGGGTGGCGTAATCAACCACCACTAATATATACTGGTGCCCTCTCCGAGTCCGCTCCAAGGGCCCCACGAGGTCCAAACCTATCCTCTCGAAGGGTTCGGACACTAGCGGCATGGGTACGAGGGCCGCCCGTGGGACCCGGGCCTCCGCTGTCCGTTGGCACTGGGGGCATGATCTACAAAAGTTCTTGACATCCTGGTATACCCCTGGCCAATAAAACCGTTGGATCACCCGTTGTTGTGTCTTCTCAATTCCCAAGTGCCCAGCCCAGGGATTGTCGTGGGCCATCTCCATCACCCGCCACCGGTACGCTTTTGGGACGAGTAGCTGGGTTTCCCCGCCTGCTGTCCCTGGGACCCGGTACAGCCGGTCCCCTTGGATCTCGAAGTGGGGTCCCTGTTCGCTTTGCTGTTGGGTCCCCTCGTCCTCCCCCCGGGGCTCTAGCGCGTTTTCCCAGGCGTGCTGCAATGACGGGTCCTCCCGCTGCAAGGCTAAGAAGTCGCCGGTATCGACCTCTAGGGTCATCCGCGCCTCTTCCCCATCTAGCCCTTGTGGGGGCATCGTCTCCTCCTCCTCCTGGGTAGCCCACGCCTCCCGCGTGTCCCTTACGCCGGTAGGGCCCCGTTCCCCTAGCAGCCGCCGCAGCCCGGGCCAATCCCGGCCTAGTAACACGGGGTAGGGTAGTCGGTGAGCCACTGCTACTCGTAACTCACCGCCCTGGCTCCCGTCGTGTAGCCTCACCCGGGCCGTCGGGTACGGCCGGGTGTCCCCGTGTACACACTTGATCCAAACTTGGGCCCCCGTGTGCCCTGATCTTCCTAACGCGTCTCTCCACACTAACGTTTGTCCACACCCCGAGTCTAGAACGGCCTCAACTACCTCCCCGTTCAAGCGTATCCGCCTTATCATGCGGGCCCGGCTTACCTCCTGCCGCGGGCCCTTCCGGGGTCTAGGTTGGCCGTAAGTGCAGTCCATCATAGGGCAGTCCCGACGGATGTGGCCTTCCTGGCCGCACTGGTAGCACGTCGGTTTTGGTTGGATCTTCTGCGTGTCCTCTGCCCTCTTTCCGCCTTCGGCCCGGGGTTCCCCTTTTCCGTGGTCCTCGGTACCACGCCATACCGGGGCCAATCGCCGCTCCGGTCCTCGGACTGGGGGGCTTCCAGCCCTAGGCCCCGTGTTGTCCCGCCCTTCCTTCCCTTTGGGGCTAGGGCCTCCCCGACCCACCGGGTTGGTCGTTGCGCCTACCTTGCCAGGTCCCTCCGGCGTCTCGGCTGCCATGAAGTGCTCCATGAGCGTGACCGCTTCCTCTAGGGTCCCGGGCAGGTGTCGCCGGACCCACTGTTGGCCTTCCGCGGGGAGCACTTGCAGGTACTGCTCGAGTACGACCAGGTCGGCCACCTGAGTCGCGGTCTTGGTGGACGGTTCCAGCCACCGAAACCCGGCTTCCCGGATCCGCTGCGCCACTGCCCGTGGCCGCTCCCCTGTTGCATATCTGGCCGCCCGGAACCTCTGCCTATACGTCTCGGGCGAAATACCAAGTTGGTCGAGAATCGCCTCCTTGACCTTGTAGTAGCACAGCGAGTCCCGGTCGGACAAACTCCGGTAGGCGAGTTGGGCCGGACCGGACAGGTAAGGGGCGAGTATAGTAGCCCAGTGCTCTTGGGGCCAACAGGCTGCCGTGGCCACTCGTTCGAAAGTTACCAAGAATGCCTCGGCGTCGTCCTCGGCCCCCAGTTTGGTGAGCCTGATGGGGAGTCGCGCTGGGCCCGCCGCCTCCTCCTCTTCTTCATTGGTGGGTCCGACCAGTCCTGTCCCATCCTTCAGCTCCCTCACCAGCTGCTTCTGCTGCTCTCTAAACTCGGAGGTTAGTTGTCGCAACGCCTCCGTTTGTTGTCTCTGGAGCTGGCGCTGGCTATCCACCAGCCATTCTACAATTTTGTCGGCATCCATGGTGCCGTGTCCTATTTGAGATGGCAGTTAGGATAGAGTGGCCGCCCGCCAGTGAAAACGAAAGGCAAAACAAACCACCGCCCTCGCACCCTAGGTTTCAGGGGCGCAAAAGTACCCACGTTCTCCACCACGTGTCACGGGGCGCGACCCCAGTCCGCCGCCCCCACTGTTTTGTTTACAGTCAGGTAGTGCCCAATGCACCGCTTGCTCGCACACCTCCTTGGCGGAGTGGGGGGTCCGGGCCCGCCCTCACTCCGGACCCCGACCCAGGGCCCTGACACCGAGAGCGTGCCTCTCGGTGGTAGCAGGGGGGTAGTACCCCAAACGCACCTGCTCCCGGGATACACGACCCGCCCTGGGTCCTACTCCACTCCGCCGGCCGCTGCCCCGCTTACCGGGTTGCTCCGTTCCCTGCCTTCCCGTCCGAGCCCGCTCCGCTCGGGGCTCCTCTGCCCGTGGCTCGCCTTCCCTCCTCCTGGCTTCCCCCTTGCTGCTCTCGTTCCGGCCCTTTTCTGCTCCTCTCCACTTCCGGGTTCCCCCCTCCCTCCTCCGTTGTCGCACTCGTGACGTCACCCGCCACGCTCCCGGGCGCGCCGTGATGACGCGCCGCGGCCTCCCCGTCCCCGTTCCCTGCGTCCTCCGGCGCTGAGGCGTCTGCGTCCCTCTCTCCCGCGGCCCCCGCTGCCGTTTGCGAGTGGCGGGGCGGTTCTGCCCCGTCACAGCAGGTAATTAGCTTGGTTCCCTAGAGGTGTATACTATACTGTTCAAAATGATCTGAAATAGGGAATAAACAGTGAGGTGGTAAAGTATGCAGACTGTTAGGACCAAAGGAGACTGTGAAGAATCACAAAGGGATCTTACAAAATAAGGGTGACTGGACAAAATTGGGTGATTAGGCAAGAAAATGGCAGATAAGTGCAAAGCAATGCATATTGTAAAATTTAATCCCAACCATACATACAAAATGGTAAGGTCTAAATTAGCTGTTAGCACTTATGAAAGAGATCTGTGAGTCATTGTAGATAGTTCTCTGAAAATATCCAACAGCAGCCAAAAAAGCTAACAGAAACTATTGGGAAAGAAGTAGATAATTAGACAGAAAATATGATAATGCCACTATATAAATCCATAGTACCCCCACATGTTAAATACTTTATGCAGTTTTGGTCACTCAGTCTCAATAAAGATATATTAGAACTGGAAAAAGTCCAGAGAAGGGCAATGAAAATTATTAGGGAAATAGAACAGCTTCCATATGAGGTGAAATTAAAAAGCTTCCATATGAGAAGAGATTAAAAATGTTGGGACTGTTCAGGTTGAAAAAGTGTTGGCGAAGAGGGAATATCATAGAGGTCTATAAAATCATGAGCATTGTGGAGAAAGTGAATAAGAAAGTGTTGCTTACCCCTTCACAAAACACACAAACTAGGGGTTACAAAATGAATTTTATAGTCAACATTGGTTTTAAAACCAACATGAAGGAGGTACTTCAGAGACAGCAAAGGCAATCTGTAGAATTTATTGTCAAAGGATGCTGTGAAAGCCGCAAGCATAATTGGGTTAAAAAAAAAGAACTAGATAACTTCATTGAGGCTAGGCCCATTAAAGCTATTAATCAAGATGGTCAGGAATGCACCCCATGCTCTTGGTGCTCCAAAACCTCTTACTAATAGAATTGGCAATGGATGACAGGGGATAGATCATTGAATAAATTACAACTTCTGTTTCTCCCTCTGAAATATCTGGCACTAGCCACTGTTGGAAGATAGGATACTTGGCTAGATGAAGCTTTGATCTGACCCAAAATGGCCAGTCTTATGTTTTTATATAATGATCCTCATAGTGGTGCTAAGAGGAGAGTCAATGAGTGACATGTGGGAACTATGTGTCTAGATAGATGAGCTCTATTGGCAATTGACTAAACTAGGACACGTCAAAAGGACTGTAGGGTTGTTGCATTAGTTTCCCATGTCTTCCCTGCCCATTTCTGGATGAGGTTTGCGTTCATCTTTATTATTTGATAGATATTTTTCAGGTGCTTGTGGTATGTGAGGCTTCAATCTATTATCACACCAAGATAATTCAGGCTGTGATTGTGTCTTATCTGTTTGCTACAGAAATCCACATGCTATTCGGCCATTGCCTTTGGATTACTTAAATAAAACACTGTGACATGAGTGTCTTGGTGGGGTTTTCATTTTAGTATCAGAATAAGAAATATTGTTCCATGGTTTTGAGGTTCTTGATTTGCATTTGTTTTATGATAAGTAAATTTTTCTAACTGCACAATCATGCAATTTCTTTGGCATAAGCAAATTTCCACAATGATGTAAAAGGGTTGATGATGTAAAGGAGTGTCCTAATACGCATATTAAGCAGTACTGGTGTTAGGATTGATCCCTATGCTAAGGTATCATTGAGAGTATGTGGCTTTGTGATCTCATAACAAAGGAAAACATGAAATTTACTATTGAACATAACTTCTGAGAATTGTATTATTGCATTGTATGGGATAATTTTGCTGATTTTTTTAGAAGTATGTTGTTCTCTACATTGCCATAGGAGGTGGCAAAGTCTAAGAAAACTGTCCCAGACTTATGTTTTCACTGTAATCCCATGCTAGTATTCATTCTCAGTGCATCTTTGACTTGGCTAGAAACTAACTTGTTCATTTCATAACATTTGTGGGCTTGGCAATAGGAGTGGTGATAGCTTCACAGCAGATTGTTGAGAAAGGTACCATCAAGTCTTGCATCTTTCCAAGGTTTTGTAAGTGAGACGGTCTTCTTTACCTTCTCAACAGTGAAAGTCAATGATGAGAGGGGATAAAGAGCTGTTGGAGCTATCTGTAGACTTGTCTTCTGGTGTTTTGAGTTCACAAGAAGTATTCTTGTCTTTGCATCAACTAAGACCTCAGAATTTTAAATTTCTCTGAGTTTGCAATCCCAACATGATAAAATAATAGCCAAGATTTATGACTACAATGAGTAAAGTGCAAAGATTCAACTTTTGATCCATCTTTGATGGAGGATTACATTTGGTGACTCTAAATGTTACAGTGTTTGGGCCACTGGATATTTAGCAGTCCTGTAATAGACATTATGTTTATGGTTGTGAGCATGGGGTATATTCTTTTTGATCTCTGTGGACGATGTTTTTTTCTTGTGGCTCTTTGATGGGGCGGGTGAAATGATCAATTTTCAGGCTCCTGTTGAATACATAGTATAAAGACATAAGAATGGCCATACTGGGTCAGACTAGAGGTCCATCTAGCCCAGTATCCTGTCTGCCAACAGTGGCAATGCCAGATGCCCCAGAGAGAGGGAACACACCGGGTAATCATCACGTGACCCATCTCCTGTCATCCATTTCTAGACAACAGAGGCTAGGGGATTCCTTCCCATCCTGGCTAATAGCCATTGATGGACCCTAACCTCCATGAATTTATCCAGCTCTTTTTGAACCTTTTTTGAATAACAGTATCAATGGTGACCTCAGTTGACACAATGAATCCCAGACAGTTTGCCTTTTGAAAGTTCCCATACAGTTGGGGTGATGACATTATTAGTCAGTGTTCAGTTTCAGTGCTGGGAGTTCAATAGTCAGAACTATTTGAAAACTTGCCAAGAATGGTTCCGGAGATGTTCTGAAGGATTCTGACCTCATTGTTGTTCAGGAAACGGAAGTGTGGATAATAGTGTCTGGTCCAGAAAACAGAATGAAAAGTGCCTGTCATTCACAAGAAAGAGAAGATATATGTTTTTTATTGCCATTTCTGCAAATTCCTCATCCACAGCATCATTGCTATTATTATGTGGTGACTATTGGAATCACTGATGTTTATAACAGAACAATGTGGGTAAAGAGGGAGAAGACAGGTCTGTATTTGGAACTTCTTATACACTTAACTTTCCAGTTCTTATTGAGATAGGAGAGCCATAATTTTTAATGCTCTGCTTGATGTGTGTGGCAAAACTCTGTTTTGAATGTTGGAGAGAGGTGACAAGATTTTATCCCACACTATGGCAATATGAGCCTTGAAAGTTTTTTTTCTTGTAGTGCCAAATTATTGATCATATTATTTTTTAGCTTGGGGTATATATTTGATGTTCTATTGGGAAACTCATATAGCTGAGCCTACTGTGACTCAGTGACAAGTGTTTGATGACTTATAGCAAATGATTTGGAGAGCCTATCTTATTTGGCACTCTACTTGACAATTTCTTTAAAAAGTCCAGTTATTTAATGGACATGCAGATTCTCCCCTACTCCTAGGGATGATTCTTCCATGTCAGGATTAAGTCATATTGGTACTGTTGGGTGAAGGAGCCTATATACTATAGATTCTCAGGTTGCCCATAAAATGTGCCAATTTTTTTACGTTGACTTTGTAAGCAGATGTTATCACTCTTCTGCCAGTATTCCCCTGCAATTAGTAGGATGACTATCTTAGGAATGCTATGATACATTTAATTACCTCAGGCAGTTGGAAAATTTGTAAAGTTAACCACTGCAAGCAGAAGATCATCATTCTACTAATATGTCCATTTAACTCTTTTCTTCAGCATTAGTTCCACTTTAAAAGAATAAGGGAGGAGGGGAGAGAATTGGCAAAGGTTACAGAAAAGAAGCTCGTTAACCAAACATTGTGTTTACATCATTATCATGAAGGATGGACTGGCAAATTAAAGAAGAATATACTGTATCTATAATTGTATATGAAAGCTTAATGTTTTATTTGAGATAAAATACCTAATGTCAAATAATTGCTTTGGTACTGAGGAATTTAGTATACATAAACATATCTACAGATATGTGGTCCACTATAGAATGGTGATATATATCAAGATTCTGTTACCAGAAGACATTAAATATCAGCTTGTATAATATGTGTGAAATTCTGTCCCCATTGTGTCAAAGTGAATTTTGCCATTAACTTCAGTAGGAGTAGGATTTCACATTACTCCATTTAGGGAAGTTAACTTTCTGATTATCAAGTTATGTCAAGGACAAATAATTAGTGTACTAATTTTTCACGTGCTTGAGTAATATATAATTTGAAGAATATGGGCAATTTTATTGACAATGAAATAGTGACTGTACTATGGCAATATTATGAAGCAGAAAAGAAAAAAGATTAAAAAAAGTAGGATGCTTAGTAAAAATGGGAAAAGAGATGGAATGAGAAAAAAAGACCACACCATATAAACCATTTTGATTTATGCAGTATACTTATGTCATAATATGAACATGTGCTATTCCTGCTCATATATTGAATTTCAGTAGTTGGTTGCATAAAGAAGTAAAGTGTAATGAAACTGGCAAGCAAAGTATTCCCCAGTCAGCCTTATCTTTGTTCCATTTGTCCTTCAGATACAGCTTTTCTTGCCTTTTTCAATAAAATCCATCCAGCTTTTTTATTTTGCATCTCTCTGTAACTGAGCTGAGAAGACCAATGAGATTCAATGCTTTTCTAGTTGAGTTCTTAGCAGCTGCTTTTTAAAAGATCAAAACTTAGAATGCTGCTACATGGTATTAAGGCTTAGCTATTGATGTGTCCCTATAGGGGTTATGTATTTCTTGTGGGGGGGAAAGCAGAGAGGAAGGGTAAAGGGTGACCCTTTTGAGCATGCTCATAGACAATAAACACTACTTTCCTTGTTTCTTAGGATCCTCTTTGCAAGCTCGGTGCTTAACCTGACTGAACTTATTGCCCTTCGGCCTGACCTTGGCAAATTGAAAAAGGTCCTTTACTTCCATGAGAACCAGTTGGCATATCCTGTACAGAAATGCCAGGAAAGAGATTTCCAATATGGATACAACCAGATTCTTTCATGGTAGGTATTTCTCATACTACAGTGTGTGGGGATTTTTTTAATAGCATCTTTGAAGCATTTTTAAACCTGGGTCCTGCGCTACTTAAACAACAACAGTGTTACAAATATAAACACAGTCAGTCCCAAGGAGTTGTTAAGTAAAGTGCTTTGGCAGAAACAAGTAATGAAGTTCTTCATAGGTAGCCTTATCTCAAGCTATTCAAGTCTACCTGTGTGCTAAAGGACTACCATGCTACATCTGTAAATTGGGCTAATTTTCAATTCATACCCATTCATAGAAAACAAGATGTTATACATCAAGCATACTTATCAGAAAAGTAGTTAATCAGCTAGTGTTTCCTAAGTTACAGTTTTTATTGCATTCAACTGGATTAAAACAGAGGTTTACAGGGGAATAAACAAAAATTAAAACAAAAAGTAGAAGTTTTGTTTGTTAGTCTTTAAGGAGTAAGAGCAGTAAACATATCAGTTAAATCCCTGCATTTCTTTCGTTTGGTATTCAGAAACTGTGAAGTGATAAAATATTCGGACATTTTAAAGATTGTAGTCCTTCGCTGCTATTTAAAATAAGGGCATTTCCTGAATTTGTTAATGAAAGAAGTTAACAGCACACTGAAAAGCTTTGTGATAGACACTGTACAAATCTAAGTGAATGTGCAAAGCTGAATTGGTTTGAATTGAAATAAATTCATTTGGCTGATCTATCTCACCTGTTTGTTATTAGGAGACCTATTGAATGGATTGAATATTATTAAATACATATAAAATATTTGCATCTCTGTAAAATGAGCCAGTTGATATTCAGATTCCCAAATGATAATATTTATATATAGAAAGCATTTTCTAGATCTGTTTAGGTCATTGCATATGCAAGATGCTTTAGTTACTAAGTAGCTATGCTGTTAAAATGTAGTGAAATGGCTGTACTGTACTTGGAATGTATTTTGAAAACAGTAGCAACCATTTTGAATGGTTCATATCTAATGATATAAATATATGGTGCTGGATGGTGAAGCTAAGGAAGGAAATATCTATACAAATTTAGATTAAATACTGGTATTTTAAATGCTGCAATCTTACAATTTTTTATTATAGGGCCTTTCTCTTAATTAGGAAAAGACCTCTAAAATGAGTTCTTCTATGTTTTCTTTAGCTTAGAGTTGACTTCATACTTTAATGTGTACACACATAATATACATATTTTTAACTTTTTTGGCTCTGCAAATGGACATTTTTAATGGCAAAAGATAATAAGCTGTCTATATTTTAGCTGTATTGTTTCTGTCTATTGGCAGTCACCTGTAAAGGAAAAAAATGTTGGGTTTTGGGTTTTGTTTGTTTGTTTCTATATATTACTAGAGAAGGCTTGAAGCTTTTAATTTTTTGGTTTTTTTAAACCATAGAAATATCAGGAATGTTAAGTCTTGTCTTTTGTTTAAGTTTAAAGATTTCTTGGAGGACAAGATAACTGGTCTGGAGAGCTTTCTTAACTCTCTTTTGTGGTGTTAATTTTTACGAAAGAGAGCTTTTCTCTTTTCTCCAAACCGTTTGTCAGGAGTTTGTTAAATAGGTGGTGACAAAGTTCAAATAGTATGACTAATATTCCTTCCTTCTTAGTTGCTCAGGTTTCAATTGCTTGTGATGATAGGATCACTCCAGTTTGCCGGCCCCTTAAAACCTCTAGTACAAAATAGAGTAGATAAAACCTAGTATTTCTAATGTACGAAAAAAGCAGATACACAAGTTTTGCAGGCTTTCCTTTTTTGCTGGTTCACTAGTTGCTTTAACTTTAGAAGAACATGGTGAAAAGTCATAGGTGGAGAGGAATGGGAGATTTTAAGAAGTTCTACTTGAGTAGTCTAGTTGAAAAGGAATATTTTTCTCAGATATTTCCTTGCTTTTCCTGCTGACTCCTATTGCTTTTGTGAGCATTGTCCATTTTCTTTCTTGGCCAAGCAGCAATGTGAGTTGAGAGGATGAATGACAGGCTTTCACTTCAGATATACTTTTCATCAGTCCAGTGACTTATGAACACATTTCCTCAATGTATTTGAAGGTCCATAGGTCAATATTACAGTATGACATACTGAGAAAATCTACTAGCCATAAAACATTTTAAGCTTTATTATAATATTATATTTGTGCCAATACAGTTAAGATTGTGTCAGAACTTCCAGAATAAATTTATTGATTTTTTCACTGTTTGATATTTTTGTCTATTCTTTAAACTAAAAACTTCAGTGGAGACACACCTATTTAATTTAACCAAATTACAAAAATATTGGTTCTACTATTTTTCAGAGGTAATAATGAGGGGTAAAATGTTTTCTGGTATATTCTGTCTTCTGCTAGTGTACCAAAATTGTGTCTTAATTATTACTTTTAAATATGTATATTTAAATCTATGATATGACTTTTGATATATTTCTTGTTCATAGAATCATAAAACACTAGAACTGGACGGGACCACAAGAGGTCATCAAGTTCACTCCCCTGCCTTCACAGTAGGACCAAGCACCATCTAGAGATCATCCCTGATAGATGTCTGTCCAACCTGCTCTTAAATAGCTCTAGTGATGGAGATTCCACAACCTCATTAGGCAGTTTATTCCTGTATTTAATCATCCTAACAGTTAGAATGTTTTTCCTAATGTCCAACCTAAACCTCTCTTTCTGCAATTTAAGCCTATTGTTTCTTGTCCTATCAAGGAGAACAATTTTTCTCCCTCCTCCTTGTAACATTCTTTTAGATACTTGAAAACTACTATCATGTCCCCTCTGTCTTCTATTTTCTAAACTAAACAAAGCCCAATTCTTTCAGTCTTCCCTCATAGGTCATGTTTTCTAGGCCTTTAATAATTTTTGTTGTTCTTCTCTGGACCTTCTCCAATTTGTCCACATCTTTCTTGAAATGTAGTACCCAGAACTGAACACAACACTCCAACTGAGGCCTAATCAGTGCAGAGTAGAGCAAAAGAATGACTTCTCCTGTCTTGCTCACAATACTCCTGTTAATGCATCCCAGAATCATGTTTTCTTTTCTTTTTTTGCCACAGTGTCACACTGTTGACTCATATTTAGCTTGTGGTCCACTATGACCCACTACATACCTTTCTGCAGTACTCCTTCCTAGACAGTTGCTTCCCATTCTGTATGTGTGAAACTGATTGTTCCTTCCTAAGTGGAGTACTTTACATTTGTCCTTATTAAATTTCATCATATTTACCTCAGACCTTTTTTCCAGTATATTCAGATAATTTTGAATTATGACCCTATTCTTCAGAGGATTTGCAACTCTTCTCAGCATGGTATCTCTGGCAAACTTAATAAGCATACTTGCTATGCCAATATGTAAATTGCTGATAACAGTCCCAAAACAGATCCTTGCAGAACCCCGCTTGTTATATACTTCCAGCATGATTGGAACCATTACTAACTACTCTCTGAGAACAGTTAAACAGCCAGTTATGCACCCACCTTATAGGTCATATTTTCTAGACCTTTACTAATTTTTTATACCTTGTTTTTAAAACTTTTCAAGATATGAAATATTTAGTATCAGGGTAACTAACTGTCTGTCCATGGCTTAAACTATATACTTATATATATTTTTTATCGATGATCCAGTTAATTGAAATGCTTAGTTAACTAAAAGTAGGTTATATCTTTCAGTAGGTACTATATCTTTCATCACTGAGCAGTTTTCTCTTTTTCCCAGTTTAACTTCTTTAGAAAATTTTAGGTGGCTCTTAAATATTCAGGGACAAAAAAGAATTGTTAGAGGGTTCTACTGTAATTTATCTAATGTGTTTTTTAGTGATGAATACTAATAGGAGCAAAAGTATTCTCGCAATCTAATGAATAAAATATGAACCACGTATTAAAAAAAGGTTTTCTCAAAAGATCAGAATGGTTGTGATCTCTTAAATCAATAATAATAAACATTTATAATTCATTTTAAAAGATGTCTTTAATAACAATTGTTAAATAATGTTTAAAAGATGGAACATATGGACAGAAATCAAGAAACAAACTAATGCTGACACTTTCTCTTATTCATCTGATATAATGGAATCCCAACCTTTAATTTGGATTTTGTGCTTTGCCAGTTAGTGTCACAATATTTATCAGACATTAGTCTGGTTTAAAGTAGTTCTGATTTTTCTTAAAGAACATTGCATTAATTCTAGCTGTATTTTACAGTTTGGTTGCTGATATTGTGGTATTCAACTCTGCTTTTAATATGGAGTCATTTCTTACATCTATTGGAAAATTTCTGAAGCTGATTCCTGACCACAGGCCAAAGGATCTGGAGAAAATAATCAGACCAAAGTGCCAAGTTCTTTATTTTCCAATCAGGTTTCCTGATGTGAACAGGTCAGTACATTTGACTCCATTTTCCATATTATGTCATTTTTTGTTTCAAATGTATCTAAACTGATAGTCCTGGCTGCTAAATTTTAACTGATTAATTCAAGCATTGTTCATTAGGAAATTTGGTTATATGTCACTGTGCTGCATAACTCATTCATTTACAAAAGTATTTCAATAACCTAACGGTAAGTACATTAGGACCTAATCCTGCCCCAGTTAAATCAATAGGCGGTTTGCCAAGCAGTTCAATATTCAGTACATATCATAGGATAGTTTGATGTTAAGTACAAACTACTTTTTTTTGTGTGGCAAAGTTAGAAGACTTTTTACTAGATACTTCACCACTGACAATTTATTAGGTTCATTTTATTGGAAAAACCATCTACTATCTTTTTTCAAACCCTATATAAGTGTTTGTATGAAAAAGATGCAAAAAAAAAAAAAAATCCAGAGAACAATAACGGAGATGAGTCTCTGTATGAGAAGCTGTATTTTCTTAAGTATGCTGTAATGATATTCCCTCCCCCCTCCCGCCCTGTGTTTTGTTGCTTACAGTTAGATGAAAAGAATTTCAGCAATGTAGAACAGACCTACGTGATTTTGGAATTAGCTGTAGTAATAGTTGCTCTTTACTTCAGTTAGTACAAAGGACATTTTTTATTACACTTACTGGAGAGCCCATCTTGAAATTAGCAAAGGGTTGTGTTATGTGGCTCAAAGGGAACATTCTGTAGATTCTTTTCAAGTCTGTTTAAACCTGACAAATTTGTTCTTTTTTTCTATCATAAGACACTCTCCTACTCAACAGGAGCTTTACTTCAGTGAGGCTTACACTTACTAGAAATAATCAGTTAACGAAACTGTACTGTGCTCCTACAATATCATAAACGATGCTGTATTTTTGCTGATAAGGATGGAAAACCTAGTAATAAAACTCAAATGACTATGCAGAAGTCTGGGGTTTGATTTTATTGCAAGTTTCATTCTGTTTAAATACTCACACCTTAAATCTTCAATATTGACCAGCTAGTACATTGCAAATAATTTCAAAGGATTTTCCTATTTGTGGAAAGTTTCTGTAAGGGAGTTATTTAGGTTAGCAAATATTGTTGAAATGTATAGATCTATTTTATGGCTTAGAAAAGATAGCAGGACTCTAAAGTATCTGTAAATATGGATGTCTAAAGTTAAGTCTTTGCACTCATCTTTAGGCACTTACATCCCTGTGGCCTGATTTTCTGGAGTTCAATTCAGAGTTAGCATCTTTAGCCCTGGTCTACTTTAGGGAGTTATTTTGAAATACTTCCCCTTATTTCTAAATAACAAGTGGAACACCCACACTACTAAGCCCGTTATTTTGAAATAAGTCGCTGGTTATTTTGAAATAATACATCTTGCTTTCCACGAGGAATAACGCTTATTTCAAAATCATTATTTTGAGATAGCGGTAGTGTGGACACTCCACAGCTGCTATGTTGAAATAACTACTCTTTAGAGTCATTCAGAGTAATTACTCCTCAGTGCTTCCTGGGGCTCTATGCTGAGGTAGTACATCCACATTAAGGAAGCCATAAACTAATTTTGAGGCTTCCCTGTAGTGTGGACATGCTATTTCAAAACAGTTATTTCAGGAGTTAGTATTTCAAAATAAGTTATTTACAAATAATTTCCTAGTGTAAATATGCCCTTACAAATTACGCATTTTCAATGAGACTACTGATTCTAAAGTCTTTAAGTGCTTTTGAAAAACACACTATGAGTTCCTGACTTGGGTATGCAGGCCTAATATGTATATTGTCACAGAGTACATTAACTTTTAAGGTATGCTATTTTTAATTAATAATTTAAATTTTTATTAAGCTTTGACTTTCTAAGGAATGACAGCTTTCTTATATTACAGATGTTGCATCTGAAATTGAAACTAAATGCCATATTTTCAGCAGTATCTGAATGAATATTATCATGCACAACTCATGGTTTGTTGACACATTTTAAAAAAAAAACACTGTTATTTTGTATTAGTAAGACCTGCCGATAAATAGACAGACACACCGATAAATAGATAAATATTCATTTAAGTGCTGTATATGGAAATGAGAAATTGTTATGCTCTCTGGGCAACCAATATCATCACAAAAGACAGGAGCATTGGTTAAAAAAACAAAAAACTTTTCCATAACTTTGAATAAAGTTACTGGTGTTTTGTGCTTTATCAACATCAAGTATACATTCTTTACAATATTATGTTTTAAATAATGTTAAATGCATCTGTGGCAACTGAATACAGTTAATTAATGTAGACTGTATTTACAGTGAAATCTAGATGAATGGAAATTGAAGAGAAAAAGGGTAAAAAATATTGTGGCCAAGCTAAAAAGCAAGATCTTAGCCCAGAGTGCTTTTTGAGTTATTTTCAAATGGTAATTTGCTTTATCCAGACCAAACTCATACAGTGTAAGTAAGTGATTATTTGCATGACTGACAATCATTTGAATGCCTGCAGTCTTTTCTAAAATGAATAATTTTGCCAAGATGTTAGAAAAATATCTTGAAATTCTGAAGGCAAAATTACCAAGGTGATTTTTATGTGTTACTGCAACTTTTGTGTGCGTGTATGTCTATGAGAGAGAGAGATAGAAAGAGAGAGATTATTTTTTTTATTTGAATGTGTTGCAGAGATGTTCCAAAAACAAAGAAGTCTTGTTAGAAATATGATTGATTTGTAAAGGATTCATTATTTTAAGGGAATATTGTGATTGTATGATAAATGCATTAATAAACAATATTTAACCCTAAACCAGAGCCATGAGACTCTAGAATATGAACTTTCACTTGAGTAAATCCCATCATGTATTTAGATGATTATTAACTAAAGATGTGCATGTACCCTAAAAGAGAGACACTGCTACTGCAAATAGACACATTTAGACGTAATGAAGGTATAGTAAAAACTGATTGATGTGTTTTGCTGCAACAGAAAATGCAACAGAAAACACTTTGATGCAGAAACAAACCTTGAATGATTTGAAATCCTCCATCTTATATATGCATAATATATGTTTAAAATAATGTTGCATATGACCTTATAGTGTATTTAAGAACTGCTTTGTCAACAAGCACAACATCTTTAAGATGTATTTGATTTTTATTTTTTAGATATTTGGTATAAGTGCACATCTTTGCTAATTATTGATAGGATCAGGGATGAATTTAGGTTTTTACAAGTCTCTGCAGAGTAAGATATAAAGTCACATGACGTCTTTTTTTAGCCAATTTCCCTCCTTTATCCTCAGTTCACCAGACCCTCTCCTATGGGCTCTATTCTCTCTGCATTACTTAAGCTCTTTCTGTCCTCTGCTCCTAAGGGGGAGGAGGAGGGACAGTTTCCCTCACTTATCTTCCTCATGGGGAAAAAATCCCTATCTCTCCTTTCCTGAGCTTAGGGACACAAAAAAGGTTAGATACCTATTCTGACGTACTGAACAGGGATCTCTTCTATCTGTGGTCCCAGAAAAAGGGAATGAAGACAGACTTATGAGGCCCTGAGCCAAAAATAAGCTGGTCAGTTTCCCCTTTGAAAATGATCAGGCAGTAGCCCTTGTCAGAAACTGGTAAGAGGAGGAAGGAGTCACTGTTCACTAGTAGAACTGGAAATTGACTGACTCCATCCTTTTTCCTTTTTCCCTCACCCCACCCCCATCTGTATTTATTTAGAAACTGGATCTTTAATAACTTCATTCATTTGAAGAAGTGGGTTGTGCCCACGAAAGTTCATGATACCATCTACATGTTTTGTTAGTCTCTAAGGTGCTGCAAGACTATTCATTGTTTTTCTATTCTGCAGTGTCAGAGCTAGCCCTGATGTAATAATACTGTATCACTTAATTTTCAATTTGTATAGTTTTACAGTCTGATATAGGATATATGTAAAAATAACTATCTTATCATAATTATAAAATTACAAAAGAAATAAAATTCTGAGTTAAGACTGTCACTCCATGGTACGTAGGTATTACAAGGGATGCAGAACAGTAGGTGATTTTACATGCCATATGTGCTGCCATATTTCTGTACAACACAGTGAGTTAAATACAGTGTAACTCAGAATTACTATATAATGTCTTTTTGTTTAACTCAGAATCTCAATTGTGTTGTAACCAAATATATAGTATCAAATTTGTATATTTGCTTTTTTCATTTTTAAAAATGAGGAGGGGGCACAAAACAAAAATTCCCTTCTAATGAAATTTTTGTCCATGGACCTTCAAATTCAAGTAAGAATAACTAAAACAGTTATGTTTGTTCATTGCTGATACTTTGTACTGCTTGTCAACATTTTGATTTCTATGGTCCATCTGCATACAGAGCACCTTCGGCTCAAAAGCAAAGCAGGGTCAGACTAGGTCAGTTCCTGAATGGGAGACACTTTGGTATTAATTTAGATGAAATGTGCTATATAAATGTCAGTTGCTATTAATACTGTCCTAGCTGTAGTAAATCTTCATTATGCAGAGCCATAGAAGATATATAATTATAGCAATAGAGCTATAGATAAGGTTTAACAAACATTTTTTAAATTATATGTGTTGTATGTTTTTAGAGATTACAATATAAAGGACGGATGTAATAACAGATAAAAAGAGAAGATATGAAAAGACTAAGATTATAGTAAAAGAAAACATCTTTTTTTTTTAAAGTCAACTTTGGTAGCATCTTGTACTATGCACACTTTAAATTTGATGTGCTGAAAATATAAAACTGTCAACAAACAGAAGACTCATAGGCACAAGTGGTTAGACTTTTACAAGAGCTGAGTATAGAACCCATTCCCACTGGAGTGTGTGTAGTGAGTTAACATAAGATAGAGAAACTGTTGGACTGCTCTGTCTTATATTGGGGCTGCAGCTGGAGCCAAGGCTGTCATAGCTGGCTCCCTGACTACCTCCATCCCCATCCCATGTGCCAGGTAATTTTGACATTTAAAGTTTACATCTACTGTGTTACAAAAAACCCCGCTATTACACAATAAAAATAATGGGTCAGATTAGAAATACATGTGGCACAGGTTGTAAGGGAGCTAGAAATGGGCATAAAGCTCAACTATGAACTCTTGCAGTTCTCAAGCCATTGTGTGATGGGTTGCTGGTGCAAGTCAGAATAGCATTGGACCACTCTGTCTTATGCCAACTGTTAGGAGGAAAGAGTCAGAAGTACAGGTGGAATTCGCACATCTAGGCATGTTGTTTTTCCCCCTTTCTTTTAAACATTCTTCTTGTGTCAGGTACAAGGATGGAAGATGGTATACTAGCTTCTTCTCCAGAGATCTCCTGGGGGTAAGAATCGTCTGGCAGTGAGTGCAGTATGAACAGCTCCCTCACAATGGAAGGCCATCTCAATAGTTTCACCTGTCCATTGAAAAGTTGATTTCATTTTAGCTGTTCAGAGACAAAAATGAAGTTTAATGACTATTTTTAACCTGTTACAGAATTTCTCAGTTAAATAATATAGTAATAATTTAATCTTACAATAACTCGGAAGAATACTTACATTGAATTCTTTGTGGAACCTAATTTTTTAAATTATGTTAGGTACTACTCATGTTGCACACAACACATTCCCGTAAAACCTGCATTTTGTATTTACAGAGAAATTTCTCTAGAGAGTTAAGGTCTTGTAAAACGTTCTTGTTCTACAGCATGAATGCATTATTATACTCTAGGGCATTAAAAGTGAAGTATACTGAAGAAAAGAATTTTTCATTAAAATGCAGTTTACATTGATAAAACAGATTACTAGCATTTGATGAAATGTGAAACTTGGATCTACCCATATCACTACATCACTAGTAGGTTTATTTTGGCAAGAGGACTAGCATGTAATGTATATCAGGGCTAATCATTATACACTACCTGTTAGTTTTTTATTAGATTAAATTATCTTTCACAAAAGTAGTTGAAAAAACATGTACTCACTCTATCTGTATACTGAAGTAGCAGAATGTAGTAACCAAGAATATTACAAAATTAAAGCTGTCATGTTATCAGTTTTGGCACAGTCATTTATCAATCAGTATTTTAAACATTGACAAGTGGTAATTTAATAGGGAATGAGCCTGTTGGCAAGAAGTTCTAATAACAGATGATTCAAACCCATTTATTACTATGGGGCTCTGTTGGTTTCTTACCTTTCTCAGTATTACAGCTTATGCATTCCAAGTCTGGGATGTGAGAAGCCACAAAGGGCAAAACCTGTGGCACCAGGCCTGTAATCACTCCCATCTAATCTAGTTCACTCTTTAGTTGCAAATGTCCCTATACTATGGGTTACTACGATGTGAAGTTAAGATACTGATTTAAACACTGAGGGCACTTTTTCACTCGCCATGCCAGCTATCAATATTTTGGTGTTCGATTTAGCAAGTCTAGGATAGCTCCCATTGGCTTCCTGCAGTGGGGATGGCACTAAGATCGGTTAAAGGTAAACTGACTCCAGCTACGTATTTTACGTAGCTGGAATTGTGTACCTTAAGCTGACCTTCCTGGTTTAATGTAGACCTGGCCTGTGTGTGTGTGTGTGTGTGTGTGTTTTGTGGAAGGGTTTTGTTTGTTTGTGACTGACTCAGCTTCTGTGTGCCTTGTTTCAGAGACACATTTGCAACTCAGAGTCCATATCACCTTACCAGAGATTTCATTGTGGACAGTATTGTATGAGCATTCTAAATTTAAGCCTCTATCTGGGATTTCAGTACTGTAGTTTCCTGTTTTAACTATGCAATTTGCTTTTTCCTCCTGTCCTTGAGATCTTTAACAAAAGAATGTTTTTCTTCTTTTGAGTTTGGAATTTGGTTAATATCACCCATGTTGGGAATGAGGTTGTAATTAGGCTCAGTGGAATTTAATTGGTTTAAAATTGTTGCAGGGGGGCTTTAAGAAAAAATTGTCCCATCTTCTTGACAGAATGGAGCAGGTTTACTATGGGTAGGATCCTGTGAAGTTTGAGAGAGTTCAGCACCCTATACCATGAGTACCCTGGGAAGATGGATGATGATATTAGATAGAAGTAAAGGCTGGGAATAAGTTATGCAGTCAATTAGTGCATTAGCCAGACCACTGTGCTGAGAACTCAGTTGAAATTTCAGAAAATTTTGTTTTTCAATTTTTTTCCAGTCAGTATTTTTTAGTGATGAATATTTTCAATTGCAGAATTTGAGGAATGCAAAAAGCTTCCTTTCTTGTTTAATTCATGATCATGAAATTCAGAGAGGAAAATAGCCATCTTTTGGTTGTTTTCTGAGTTGAGAGTGTGAATGGAGTAGAGAGTGAGAGATCCTTGTTGTTTAGATACTACACACATCCTTTTTGGCTATGTAAGGGAAAAATAAAAATGAGAGATGAAGAAGCTGTAATGATAACTAATGGAGTTGAAAAGGGGGAAGGAGTGTCAAGCATTTGGAGATGCTGTCCTGTGAATGAGAACCAAAGCTTGAGAAGCTACATTAAATGAAAACAATGTGGGAATGAGGTGGCTTGCAAACTCACTTAAGGAAGTGTAGCAATGTGGGGATACCTTAAGAGCACTCAGAAACAAATGTGGCATGCATCCAATGAATGATAAAAACCACATTCTGTCAAGAGAAGAGGATTGAAGCACCATCAGGAAACAAATTAGATAGACCTCCTAGCCTGGTCCCCAGCCATCTCATTATTGTTAAATGTATCACAATAACCAAGAGAATATTGAGTCTGATATATGCACTGCACTTTTGGGTTTCAAATGAGCAAAAAGTTTAATAAAATAATGATTAGAAACTTTGGTGGTACCAGTTGCAGTTTGACAGATCTCTCTGTCTCATTTGCACTTAGGGTTCCTACTGATTTTTTAAAATATATAACTGAAATGTTATTGGATGTGACCTGTGTAGTTTATTCACTGCATACACAGATGATTAGCATATGAAAGTTTAATAATGAAATATTAGATAGAAGCAGCAGCACAGATGTTCTGCAGAAGTTTCAGATAATTAAATTAATTGAAGTGATAGACTATTTATATAATGTCTAAAATAAATTTTGGGAATCCAGAGAAAACATGAGGCACTCCTACCCATCTATGTGACGATTACCATTATATAGAACAAAAAGAAATAGCTCGAAGGAACTGTTGTTCAGTTTTTCAAACTTAAGGTATGGGATGAGGTGAAGTGAATTTGGCTTTGGCAAAATTATAGTTATCACCTTTTGCTACACAAGCAAAATCTTGCCCGGTTTGGGGGGTTAATTTTGGTTTTGCATTCACAGCTAGGGTTATTGAATATTTTATACTTTGCACATTTCCCCTACCCTGTTGTGACTTCCAAAAGAAGTAATTCTCTTCTTTTCCAGTTTAAATAATTCAAATGGAATACATTTCAAAAGATGAAATTCCCAGCATTAATGTACCAAAAGTTCTTATACAGAGATGCAGCAATCCAGCATAAGCAATAGAAAGATAACATGAAACTATTCAAGAAATAAGCTTCAGCGCTGGAAAAATACATATAAGAATAGCAATGAGAATATCACAGTTTTCATATCTATGAGCACCAAGTGGTATGGAGGGTAATTCAGGATCTGTGAAGGCCTTAGCCAAGTCCAGTGGCCACTCATCCCCACAATTATCTTTCTATCAAAAGAGCCTTGTACTTCATCTTGTGTTGTCTTCTTCAGAATGGAGGATCTTTTGAGCTGATGCGCTCTCGTGAGCAGCAAGGTAGTTCAGATTGCATTATTGAGAGTCTTACATAGTTGTCTTCAATATTTGCATTTTGAGTACTGATATTTGGTTCAGAGACCAGCCAGGAAAGTTGAATAGGGCAATATATTTATTCAGTGAACTGTTATTTCCTTGAGGCTGTGTCCAGACTCAGGGGTTTTTTCGGGAAAAGTAGCCTTTTTCCGAAAAAACTTCACCTGCATCTAGACTGCAGCCGCGTTCTTTCGAAATTAAATCGAAAGAACGCGGCTTTTCTTTCGACGGCAGTAAACCTCATTTCACGAGGAAGAACGCCTTCTTTCGAAAGTGCTTCTTTCGAAAGAAGGCGTTCTTGAATGTAAATAGGGCTTCTTCGAAAGAGAGCATCCAGACTCACTGGGTGCTTTCTTTCGAAAAAGTGGCTTGCTCTTTCGAAAGTTCCGCGTGCAGTCTAGACGCTCTCTTTCGAAAGAGGCTCTTTCGAAAGTATCTTTCGAAAGAGGCTTGCAGTCTAGACATAGCCTTAGAGAATAGATACTGAAGAAAGAACTGTATCTATTTTCTGATAAGAAGGTTTCACTCTCTAGTCTAGTAGTGTTTTCAACTCTGGACATTTGGAAAACAAACTTACTTTATCTTCACAGTACTCTGCCTGTCTTCTCCCATCAGTATGATCTTATGGATCATGAGCAGAGCCAAAGAAAACATATTGTAGCTGCTTTGAATACTTTCTAACTAGTTAAAGGGATTATGGTGGGTAACAATTGATAGTAGAACCTGTGGTCTTTCTATCTTTCTCACCTACCACCTGTCAAGGCTTAGCTTGCGTGCAAGTGGTATACCAGGATTTTGGCCTTTCAGACAAGGTTCTTTCAACTTTGCTGTCATTCAGCAGAAAGAAGACCTTTGTCATATACTAAAGGATATAAGGTGTGTTGTACTTCTGGCTCTGACCCAGGTCAATGGGCTCTATTATCAAGCTTCCACAAGATGGATTTGACAAAGGTCTGTTACTTTTCCACAAGAGACTATAAATCAAGTTCATGTATTCTCTGTAAAGAATTATATGTTTTCACTAGGTAGACTCACCATTCCTATTTGTAGTCTAATCTGATGCTGAGTTCACACAGATGTTCCTCTTCAAACGTTTAGATTGTTTTATTTACAACTATGGAAGGTGGTAGCTCTAGTAGCTAAACATAATGGGTCTCTTCCGGTTTAATTCCTGTGGGCATATGGGCCAGAAGATGTGGGGTGGGGGTTAAGGATGTTAAATTGGGGTTATCTTGTTAATCGTGTAATCTATAAAGACTGTTCTGCAAAGCTGCAGTGGGGGTAACTCCAGAGACAGCTTGAGCTGAGACTGAGCAGTTCTGGCTCATGCTGGCTCTGGGAGCCACCCGCACTGTTGCTGTGCATTTTAAATAATAGTAAGACCCACTGGGCTCTTACTACATTTAAAATGCAGAGGTGCAATGTCCTGGACCAGTGCGAGCCGGGACTGCTTGGTTCCAGATCATGCCAAGTCCAGCAGCCCTTGTCCATGGTGGACAGGGGTGGCCGCCAGGGGCTGCTGCTGGAGCAGCTAGTGCTCATAGTCAAGCTGGGCCGCCGAGAACAGGGTGAATATTTGGTTTTCTATGAGCAAAGTGAATATTTGGTTTTTCTATGAGCACTGCTTTGAACAATTTCTTGAGACATGGTTTATTGAAGATTCCTTCTGCCCCTACCCCTGTTTACTATTGCTAGCTAAAGTATTGCTCTTGGATAGCAGTCCCTGTTGGAGCCCGAAGGTTTCTTTTAACCTTACTCTCTTGATGAATTTGTGTATCTTATCCCTTTGTGGAGGGAATTGCTGATATAGCTGAGTCACAGGGACTTTTTACCTGTGATTTGGTTCAAATGTTGCAGCCATCTGCCCTTCAGCAAAGTGTGTCACAAATACCTTGTTTCTTTGAGTTCATTTAGTTTATCAGCTGTCTGCATTTAAATTACCACTCTGGACTAATTCAACTTTATCTGTGAAGAAGAGGAAGGAAGGTTTTGTCCCTGTTTAGATGCCAAAATTATGCTCTTGTATGTTGTCAATTGTCTGACAATCAGAGGATGGACTGTATAATAGGAACCAGAATTTATGGCAACAAGGTCACAAAAATAATCAGGTGGGATAATCTCCTTCCTTCCACCTCCTCTCCCCCAGCAATATATCCAATGGAAATATCATAAAATTTACTGTATATTTGTGGCATCAAATAATAATGTTAGGTTTTCAAAGTAGCTGAGATATTTTTAAAAGTATACAGTCTTGAAGTCATTTGTTCATATGTATGCTAGCAACTTATTATTCTGTGAGCATCACTTCATTTTGGCTAGCAATAAGTCCTGTTCAGTCATTGTGCTGCACTGGAATGTTTAAAGCTGAAATGTGCATTGGAATCTGTTTGTTTGCAGCAGATGATTTGCCTAAGCTTTGATGCGCAGTCACTTTCTGACATTTGTGTATTTCAGCAGTGAACAATGTAAACTCATTTTCTGAGCACTTTGATTACTTGCACATAGCAGTGCCCATGGCATGTGACAGAGAAGAGCACTCTATCCACTAATCAGATAGATATGCTTCAAGCGTATTTACACAAAATAATGAAAACAGCTGTTAGATACCTTTAAACTTGAGTGTGTTTTGTTATTAATCTACTAGCCCGTACACATGACACTATAATTCTTCGCTCACTCAAGTTGCCTTTAATGACACAGTAATAAAACTGAGAGGGATGAAAGTAATGGAATTGTAGAATGTAATGCCTCAATTGTTCTACAGTGTCTTCCTTTTTGCCAAAATAAACCACAATTAGGTCCATATGGTGTTTTGAAGTTTTCAAGCAATGACCCTAATAAAAAGTAATGAATTTCTGACAAAAGAAAGCATGGTGCTCTTTTAAGCAGATATCTTTGCTATTGATCTCGTTATGATTGCAGACTGATATGCTAATAGAAGAAGAAAGGTTCAACATGTCTGCTACAAGCACTTTCATTTGTGGTTTATTTTACTCATATGAAATTCAGATTGAAAAGGTAGAAACATGTTGTAATCCATTAGTTATGACTTCCTTTTAAAAGATGTACTATATAAAGAAAATGAATGGATTTTTCTCAATAAATGTGGTGTTTTCTAAGACAGCTGTTAACTTGGAGGACATCTTGAAAAGGGAATGACAAGGATGTGTAGTGTGAAAATGACATATTTAACCTGTACACTGAGTATCTTTTGAGGTTCAAGTTCACTTTGTTATTCTGCCCCTTTAAGTCTTCAAATGGAGAGGGAATTTGACACTTCACTCCCTTCTTCCTCATCTAAACAATTAAACTACGTGCTTGATGGCTGTGCAGGAAATAGAGAAAGAATACTCATCTCATATACTATAGTGATATAGGCCGTATAAACACATAGAGAGATGGATGACTCAGGGACAGCTATCAAAAAGCAATAATGTGTCGATATTATTGCAATGAAGCAAAAGTAGCATGAAAAGTATACGTAATCTTGTCTAACTGAGAGAGGAAAATGGGGCCCCATAGCAGAGAGAAACAGAGATAACTAAACCAGAGTAAATAGAGAGTTTGAAAAGAAATCATTGACTTTATGAACTCAAATTATTACTCCAGATTTGTTAAGTAAATGAGAATCTCACCCTGGACATTTCTAAATGGCAGAGCTGCAAAAACCATCCTTCATCATCTATTACTATTATTTAACTAGCCAATTAGCCCGTCATAAGATGGGATTTTCAGGTCTCTCCTCCACATCAGTCTTCCCTCCTGAGCCCTCCAGTCTCTCGCTCCGACTCTCTCTCTCTCTCCTTCTCCTCCTACTGGCTCCCCCCCCCCCAGCTCTCTTCCACCTTCTGCCTCTCTCTCCGTCTCTTTCTTTCTCTTCTTCCCCTCCTGCCTTTCACTCTCCCTTTCTCTTCTCCCCCTCCTGCCTCTCACTCTCTCTCTGCTCTCCTCTGTCTCCATCTGGGATGCATGTGCCCAGGTGAATCCAGCTCCCTGCCAGCCGATTCCCTCTCCCTGCCCCCCGCCAGCCAGTTCTTCCTCCCTATTTCCCCTGGCCAGCCCCACAGCCTCTGACCCCCATCCCCGACCAGTTTTGCTTCCCGCTGGCTGCCCCTCCCCCATTCTCCCCTGGCCAGCTATGCTGTCTCTGATCCCTCCCAGCTCTGCTTCCCGCCCCCACCCCCACGCCCATCTTCCCAGCCAGCCCAGCTCCTCTCCCTCCCCCCTCTGGGCCCTGATCAAGGGTGTCTGTTTTTTTTTTACCCTACCCTAGTGACATTCATGGCCAGGGGGCGGGACCGTGTACATCACCGCCCTGCCCCCTTCCCCTCCCACTGTGGCGCTCGACTGAGTTCTGCACCACTCAGCCGGGCCGCTGTGGGGGAGCAAATGGAGCAAGCATCTGCTTGGGCTCCCCCGCGGCAGCCCAGCTGAGCAGCACAGAGCTCAGCCAAGTGCCACGGCAGGAGGCAAAGGGGGGCAGGGCGGTGACATATACGGCCGGGCCCCGCCCCCCGGCTATGTACGTCACCACCCTGCCCCCTTCCCCTCCTGCCGTGGTGCTCAGCTGAGTTCTGCACTGCTTGGCCAGGCTGCTGTAGGGGAGCAAGCGGCCGTTTGGGCTCCACGGTCCCCATGCAGCATGGGGTGCTGCATGGGGTCCAAATGGCCGCTTGTGCCACTTGCTCCCCCGCGGTGGCCCGGCTGAGCGGTGCAGAACTCAGTCGAGCACCAAGGCGCGAGGCAACAATGCGTTACAGATTCACAGACATTGGGCTACTATATATATGATGATTTTTTGTTTAATCTCAATAGTGTGCTTACTGATGTGCAAGTTACATTTTTTACAAACTAAAAGTGCATTCTGGATCATCCTCTAAATATTCACATTCAGATGCCTTTGATTTACACTACAGGCTTCTTGCACAAGAAGCCTTTTGCGCTAGAGTTTTGCGCAAAAATGTCTTGCGCAAGAGCACGTCCACACTTCAAACACACAGGAGAGTGTCCACATTGCTGGATGCTCTTGCGCAAGAAAGCTCTGATGGCCATTCACAGATGGCCATAAGAACACCTGTGCTATTTTCCATAGGGGTTTCTTGTGCAAGAAACCCCTCTGGAGCGTCCACACTGGTCTTTTTGTGCAATAGCTGTAGTTCTAAAAGCAGACATGTCTCAGAAAAGGAGGTTTACCTACAGCAGAAAAAGCCCTCGGTTCTGCCATTTAACTGCCCATTTAATTGAGCAAGACCTCATTTGAGGTGTGGACGCTCCCCAGGTTTTTGCGTAAAACAGCTGGTTTTCGTGCAAAAACCTTGTAGTGTAGATGTAGCCACGGTGTCTCGTGACATATTATTGTATTTGTCTGATTAGTATTTCTGTTTTTCTTAATGTTAACCGTGTATTTTGATTGAGGAATAAAACCAAGGTCCTAACTACCAATTTTTGTTAAGGATTTCAGAGCTCTTTTGCAAGAGATTATGCTGATTAGAATTGAAGACCTGGAAGGGAACTTGAGAGTTCATCTCGTCCAGGTCCCATGCACTCATGGCAGGCTAAGTATTAGCTAAACAATCCCTGAAAGGCATTTGTCACATCTGCTCTTACTGCTCTTCATGTCCAGTGATGCAGATTACACAATGATGCAGATTCTGGTGTCCTGGTCAAATTTCAACATTATTAGAAATCCCCTGCAGTTTCATCTGGGGATAGTATTTGCTTGTTATCCTAAACTGTTGAGTAGTTAGGCTGAGTACTGTTAAGAAATTGCTACATTCCACCATGGAGACAGTAGTCCAGTAGAGGGTGATTCATGCGTAAGAACGTAAGAATGGCCATACTGGGTCAGACCAAAAGCCCATCTATGGCAGTATCCTGTCTGCCTACAGTGGCCAATGCCAGATGCCCCAGAGGGAGTGAACATGAGGAGTAACGGTAGTTCGGACTAGGAAGCCTAGTCCGAACTACCTAGTCCGTGCCGCGTGTAGCCGCGCGGCACAGAGTCCTCACTAGCGGACATTTAAAAATGGCGGCGCCCGGCTTTATGCAAATGAAGCCCGGGAAATTCAACTCCCGGGCTTCATTTGCAACTCCGGTTGCCTACATTACCACCCTAGTTCGAACTAGGGTGGTAGTGTAGACATACCCTAAGATATTCTCAGTCTTATTTTCTACCCCCTTTTTAATGATTCCTAACATTCTGTTTGCTTTTTGACTGTCGCTGCACACTGAGTGGATGTTTTCAGAGAACTATCCACAATGACTCCAAGATCTCTCTCTCAAGTAGTTGTAGCTAAATTAGTCCCCATCGTGCTGTATATATACTGTAAACTTCCAATAATCCGGCACCTTTAGGACCCAGGGGGTGCCAGACTATCAGAAGGGGGGGCTATGAGGGGTCTGTGGTGGGGTGGGGGGATGCTACCCCAGACCCCCTCATAGCCCTCCCTTCTGATAGTCCGGTTCTGCCCCAGGAGTCCCTGATTCAGCTGCTGTTGGTCAGTTTCAGCAGCGGCTGAATCAGGGACGCCTGCAGCAGAGCAGCTGGAGTGCTGCTGGGTTGGTCCAGTAGCGCCAACCCTTGGCGCCGCAAGACCAACCCGTCAGCATCCCAGCTGCTCTTGGGGATGCCTGGGGCAGAGCAGTTCGGGTGCTGATGGGTTGGTCCCGCTGTGCCGCTCCTCGGCGCTACTGGACCAACCCGGCAGCACCCCAGCTTCTCTGCCCCAGGTGTCCCCAAGTCAGCCGCTGCAGAAACTGATCAGTGGCTGACTCCAGAAAGCCAGAGGCAGAGCTGCTCTGCCCCGGGCTTCCTGGAGTCAGCCCTGGTCAGTTTCAGCAGCGGCTGAATCGGGACGCCTGGGACAGAGCAGCTGGGGCGCTGCTGGGTTGGTCTGATAGCGCGAAACCTCTGCGCTGCGGGGACCAACCCAGCAGCACCCCAGCTGCTCTGTCCCAGGTGTACCCAAGTCAGCTGCTGCTGAATCTGACCAGCGGCTGATTTCAGGAAGCTGGGGCAGAGCAGCTCTGCCTCTGGCTTTCTGGAGTCAGACGCTGGTCAATTTCAGCAGCGGCTGAATCCGGGACAGCTGGGGTGCTGCCGGGTTGGTCCCGCAGCCCCGAGGGGCAGCGCTACTAGACTTACCCGGCAGCACTCCAGCTGTTCTGCCCCCTGCTTCCTGGATTCACCGCTGGTCAGTTTTAGCAGCGGCTGAATTGGGGAAGGTGGAGGCAGAGCAGCTCCAATGGTCCAGCTGCCCGGAGCACTTCCGGGTTCCTGATGGTGCCAGACCATCAGGAGTGCCGGACCGTCAGATGCCGGACCATCGGAGTTTTACTGTAGTTGGGATTCTTTTTTCCAATGTGCATTACTTTACAATTATCAACATTAAGTTTCATTTGCCATTTTGTTGTCTAATAACTTAGTTTGGTGAGATCTTTTTGAAGCTCTTCACAGTCTGCTTTGGTCATAACTGTCATGAGCAGTTTAGTATCATCTGAAAAATTTGCCACCTCACTCTTTACCCCTTTCTGTAGATCATTTAGAAATAAGTTGAATAGGATTGGTCCCAGCACAGACCCTAAGGGGACACCACTAGTTACCCCTCTCCATCTAAAAACTTACCATTTATTCCTACCTTTGTTTCCTGTCTTTTAACCAGTCGTCAAACCATGAAAGGACTTTCCTTCTTATCAGGCTTTCTGGAAATCTAAGTACACTGGATCCCCCTTGCCCACATGTTTGTTTTACCCCCTCAAAGAACTCTAGTAGATTAGAAACCATGTTGACTTTCCCCAACAAATTATGTTAATCTGTATCTGACAATTTTATTCTTTAGTATAGTTTCAACTAATTTGCCCAGTACTTACGTTAGACTTACTGGTCTGTAGTTGCCAGGATCACCTCTAGAGGCCTTTTTAAGTATTAGCATTACATTAGCTATGTTCCAGTCATTTGGTACAGAAGCTGGTTTAAAGGCTAAGTTACAAACAAGTTAATAGTTCCTCCATTTCACATTTGAGTTCTTTCAGAACTCTTGGGTGAATGCTATCTGGTCCTGGTGACTTGTTACTGTAAAGTTTATCCATTTGTTCCAACACCTCCTCTAATGAAACTTCAATCTGGGACAATTCCTCAGATTTGTCACCTAAAAAGAATGGCTCAGATTTGGGGATCTCCCTAACATCCTCGGCCCTGAAGACTGAAGCAAACAATATGTTTAGTTTCTCTACAATGACCTTATCGTCTTTGAGTGCTCCTTTTGCATCTTGATCGTTTAGGGGTCCCACTGGTTGTTTAACAGGCTTCCTGCTCCTGATGTACTTAAAAAACATTTTGCTATTACTTTTTGAGTTTTTCGGTACCTGTTCTTCAAACTTTTTGGCTTTTCTTATTATATTTTTACACTTAATTTAACAGAGTTTATATTCCTTTCTGTTTTCCTCACTAGGATTTAACTTCTACCCTAACCCTAACGATCGCTTGATCATTACCTGTTCGGTTCATTCCGTCTGGAGCACTTGGCATTGGCCATTGTTGGCAGACAGGATACTGGGCTGGATGGACCTTTGGTCTGACCCAGTATGGCCATTCTGGAGCACTTTAAAAATTTGTCACTCTTTATCTGTCTGCCATTTCCTCATGTTAGACTCTTTTCCATTTAATTGTCTGTCATCTGATCTTACCCATACTTTATCATCTTCCATCCTCCCCTCTTTACTAGACCACAGATAATCTCTATTTTAGTAGACCCTCTACTAAGAGACGTCTCTGTCCGATCCACATCCTTCTGCACACCCACTAGCTTTCCCCAAGCCCTTAATTTAAAAACTTCTCTGTGACGTTTTTAATGCTAAATGCTAGCAATCTGGTTCAATTTTGGTTGAGGAGGAGCCCATCCTTTCTATATAGGCTCCCCCCTTTTCCAAAATTGTCCCTAGTTCCTAATAACTCTAAAGCCCTCCTCTCTTACAGCATTGTCTCATCTATGCATTGAGACTCTGAAGTTCTGCCTGCCTACCTGGCCCTGTGCATGGAACTGGAAGCATTTCAGAGAATACTACCATAGAGGTCCTGGATTTCAATCTCTTTCCTAGCAGCCTAAATTTGGCCTCCACAATCTCTATTTTACCCTTCCCTATGTCATTGGTACCTGCATGTACCATGACTACCGGCTCGTCTCCAGTCTATCTAGCTGTCTCAAGAGATCCGCAACCTTTTCACTATACAGGCAAGTAAGTCACCATGTGGTTGTCCCGGTCATCACAAACCCAGCTGTCTAAATTTCTAATGATCGAAGCCCCCATTACTAACACATGTCTTTTCCTAATGTTTGGAGTTCCCTCCCCCGGAGAGGTATCCTCAGTGCAAGAGAATACCACAACATCATCTGGAAGGAGGGTTCCAACTATGCAATAGTTTCCATCTGCTCCAAATTAATTTTCTTCTCTGAGCCTTTCACTCTCTTTAACAGCACAGGAGCTGTCATCTGTGTACCTCTTTGCTTCCCTTAGCTCCTCCAATTTAGCCACACTAGCCTCCAAAGCCCGTACATGGTCTCTGAGGCCAGGAGCTCCTTGTACCGAATGCACACATATGCCACCTGCCCATAGGGCCGGTAATCATGCATGCTACATTGGGTGCAATAACCTGGATAGCCCCCATTCTGCTGCTGGGCTTCTGCCTGTATTCTCTCCTACAGATAATTAGATTATTGATGGGGTTTTTTATTTAAATGAGGTGGTTTTGGTTTTTGTTTTGATTAAAAGTTTTAAGGAATGCCTGGAGTATCTAGCCCTCTTCTAACTTCCCCTCTAAACTCCCTCACGAAACTCCCTGTTAGCTGCTCCTGTTCACTAAACTCCCTGTTCTCTTACTAGCAGGCTTTATATAGTCCCGCCCCCTAGTTAAGGCTTGACTAATGAACAGAGGGTTCAAGATGTCAAATCCTAATTAAGTAACTCACAGCTTCCAACTGCCCGTCTCAGCAAACAGTCCTTCAAACAAACAGCTCAGCACATGGATCTCTAAACAGACAAACAGAAGGTCAGCACACAGTATCTTTCTGACAACCAGCAAATAATCCCCAAACATACACACTACAGTCAGCTACTTTCCCCAAGGGTCCCATAATCGCTTCTTCTTCACCTTAAGGACTCCCTCACGAAACTCCCTTTTAGCTGCTCCTGTTCACTAAACATGCGAATATGTATATATTTCTATATCATAGGGCAGGTGAAATACATAATGTAGAAATAAATAAAGTTCATAAAAATGTAAGGTACTGAGCCAGATGCATGGTTTCTGACTCATGATATGCTCCAGTCTAAGCCCTGCACTCCTACTCAGGAAAGGGCAAGCAATAAAATCACCGTATTCACCTTCTGGGCTTCCATTGGAGCATACTTAAAATCCACCAGGGATTAATCCCCTACTAACCCTGCTCACACACCTCTATGGCCAACTCTGCCCACATTTTAGACAACAGTCTCTGAGTAGACTTTCATTCTGGAGCCCTTGAAAGTAGGGCTCAGCTATTGGAAGTTAGCCCCTGAGTAGATCCTTATATCTAAACTAAATGTTTCCTTGATTTATGACATTACTGCCTTCTACGCTGTTAAAAACTTCCTTCTTTTTATCTCTCACAGGTTTATGCTTGGTTATTCTATTTCTCTTACTTAAAGAGAGACTTTACCCTTGATGAAATTGTAAACTTTAAAATATATTCTACTTTAACAACAAATCGTTTACCTTTCATATTTTTTTTGCCTTTTGCCTTTGCTTCTTGAGATAGCTATCCAAAATACTGGTGTTTCTCTCTAATATCCCACCTTCGTATATTTAGTTCTTCAGTGACATTCTAATGAATTTTTGCTATCACAATAATTGTAATGACAGAGACTGTGATATCTAGGGATTATGGGTTGTGAGTGAGAAAATTCTTATTCCTGATGAATTTTGAGTGGTTTATTTTTCAAGTGTTAGTCAGTATACCAAAATCCTTCTTTTCATGACCTCTTCAGTAGAGATTCTCACTCTTTTTCTTTGTTAAAGAACAATGATAATTAAAACAAGTTAAGAACTGTTGATGAGTAAAGTTTTAATACTAGAACATTTGAATTATAGCCAGGGGTGCACAAAAAAGCATATGAAACTAGTAATTTCTTTTTCCTTTTCCTCCTTCCTTTCCTATAGTTAAAGTATGTCCAAATGGATTTTTAGTCACGTAAAAAAATAATTCTAGGTTATGAATTTATATGAAAAATTTCAGATTGTAGCCTGTTTTTATGGGTGAGTTTAAAATAAAAAATTGAGGTAAGAATGTATAAGGAAAATATTGTCATGCTTTAACTATTAAATATGGGTCTAATCATGCAGCAAGTGAGTGCTCATGGTCAAGACTTTGCAGGATATATCGCTATAATTGCAAATATATCAAGGTTAAGCGTTATTCATTTGTAGCAGTTAGCAGGAACTGACTCATTTTTGTAATAAACCATTTAGAAGTTATTTCATAGAGGCTCCAGTTAATAAATACTTCTGAAGCACTTTTTGGCACTGGGAAGACCCGTAAGTCCAATAACTGGTTCCACAGAAGTCAGTGAAAATTTCACAAGTGGCCCCAGACTTAGACATTAGACTGAAGAGTGAATTAATTTATTGATATTATTAATGGTACAGAGTTGTTCACAATATGCTAGATATTGTACTGTTATTACTGTCATAATTTGCTGTTTATATTATAATAAAACAAAAAAGTGCCATACATCATGATTTTTTAAAAAATAAATCAAAGCTCTTATTTTCTTTTTGATAAGTGCCTTATTGCATGATGATCAAAGATGGTGATTTTTACCAGTAGATTAAGGAGACAAGTTTAAGAAAACATTTATTATACTATGATTTGAGAACATAACTAAGTTGTATAGGTTACAGTCACAATAGTAGGAACTAGTGCAGAAACACTTTAGTAAATTGATATATAAACAAACATCTGTTGCAGGAATGTAGGAATGACATCATAAAGAATGTATGCAAAAATTAATTGAAAAAGAATGATAGAGAATTGCAGCATGACTTTAAGCCTAAATTGATTTTTTTTCCTTCAGAGTGAAAGTAGGATTCTTGTGCAACATTCCAGTACCATAAAGTATTTAAAATGTAATGACCTATTAATGTACCTAAAAATTAGTCTCCAGGTCATCCAATAAGAATAGTATTTATAGTAATACAGTATATGTAATATGCAATTATCTTGACAATAGTTTTATTTTTTCAATAGTTTTGTCATAAAAGAGCAGTAAGATACAATGAATTTGATTCATTTTGTGTGTGTGAATCATTTAATAGGCCATTACATCTATTATATTAGCCTCCATTCTCCTTTCAGAGCTTTTCATTATAAGACTGTCTTTAATAGAAAGAAGTTTAACCTTCCCTCCCAGATAGATTGAACCCCATAACAGTGTAAACATTCTCATTATAACATAAAATCCCCTTCCCCAAGGGCAGCACTATAATTATGTTGCAGAGTGTTGTACAAATGTTTCTCTTAAAAAACGCTGTCTCATTCTTGTCCTCAAGTTTTTATATTTTCATTATGAGGAGAATCAATAATACCTTTACATTATAATTTAATAAAATAAATGTGATCTGATTATTTTTTAATTTTTGAAGTTATTTTAATCAAGTTTGAGAAGAAGTCATCAGTAAAATTGCTGTTGATTTATAAATAGGATAATTAGAGGCTTTCCTCCTAAGTACTGCTCACTGGCATTGTGGCTGTTTTTATTGCCTAGTCAAACCTCTTCATTCAATTTTAAAATTGCCTTTTGAATGAACTGCACTACAAGCTTGCCAAACAGTGTCACCATTAATACCTTACCTCCTCTATTTCATTGTCCAGTCTGTAAAAGCACAATAAATTGTTTGATAAGGAGGTCAATGAGGTTGTACTAGTTTTTAAGTGAATTACAACCAAACATTTCAGATTATGTCACACACTTATTGCTATTTTATCTCTGTGTTTAAAAGATAGTGATACAGTGCTTGAGTAGTTCATGTTGTATAGTTACTTCAAGACTGTATACAAAGATGACTAGGTTCTTCACCAAGCTGGCAATCTTCAAATCAAAATGGGGGGGAGGAGGGGAACAGCCTATTAACTCAATTTACAGTTTGATAATGCTTTTCTTAAACTAAGTAACAAAACTTTCAGTGGAGAGATATACAATGCAGGTTCCACAGAGATGAGTTAGGACAACAATTTCGGAAGCTATGAGAGTATGTTGAGACTAACGGATGCCACAAGAAATATTCCAGGAGAGGCCTGAAGCCCATTTATTACTAATATAAAACCCCTTAGATTGCTAGTGTTATCTAATACTAGATAGCAATTTCATTTGTGTTGATGTGTAAACTCATTGAATTTGAAGTGTGTATGGAGATACACTTACCGTAGGCATTGTTCTATCAGATTCATTTACAATCCCCTAACCTTGATCTAGCTGGGGGAGGTTGTAACTTCGGTATAGGCTTTTCTTTCCCCTATGCAGAATATGCAAGTATTTTTGAGAGAGAAATTTAAAAGACAAAAATAAGAAACTTTGTGCTTGTTGAGTCTAAAAGAAAGTCTGTTTGTATGCGTCTCTTCCTTTGTAACAGAAGGAATGTTTCTTATGTTTCTGTCTTCAGACAGTTGGCACACATTTCATCTCAGCAGCTGCTTTCTCTTAAAGTGCAGTAGAGTGTAGGACTGTAGTGACACTAGCATTAATACTTCACATTCTGCTATCATATGCTGTCACTGTGAAATATGGATCTAGGTTACATGTGTTTGCAGACTTTGTACTGCTGAATTATGAAAGCTGACTCCGTTGGAGGATTGTGTTGTATTCAGAGACTGTGAATTGAACAATAAATGAAGCAGTAAGGGACTTTTAGTGATACATGGTATCCTCCTTTTTTGGCCTATTTGAGCCTATAGTTTTAAAATGTAGAACTGTACAATTAAAGTTCATTAGCTGTCTTAAGAAGAGGTATTTTAATGGGTTTAAAAAAATGGTCAAAAGGCACCTTTTACTGGTGGCCTGTAAGATTTGTATAAACAGTACTTTTACATCCCATTTTGGACTGTTATAAATTACTACATTTTAGGTTACTGGAATTTACTACAAAGAAGAAAATTAATAGTATTTGGAGAAAAGTGCAATACTGGGAACAATTTCTTTATTTGCAGAAATCAAAATGTAACTATTAACATAGATATATAAGACTGTATATTCTCTCTCTCCCAGATTCTGGGAGTTGCTTTTTTTCCCAGATTTCACCCATGATATCTAACCAATGGAAAACTAATGTGTGAACAAAGTTGTACTGAAAGGGGAAATTTGAAAATATTTAAAAATTAGTACTTAAGACAGTAATAATTACTTGGACTAATTACTAGGAAGTGGCCCTTACTACAGTCTTATTTGTATACAGTTTAACTTCAGTGAAAATATTTTAGTAGCGCACTACTAAACGTATTAACTGGAGTCCATTGCTCTACCAATGTATACTACAACTTGGAAAACCTAAATTCACTTGAATCTTTTGATTACTGTTCCCTGGATTAGCTGTATCTCTGAGACACTAATAATTCAGTCATACAAGAAAGACCAACTTGCTACTTTCACAGCATATTGTGCATCACAAGTTCAGGCTATATTTATGGGCTTTTCAGTACTAAGGAGAAAGATTTTGAACAGGAAGCAGAAAATGGAGTCTCAGTTCTCAGACGAAAGTGGAGACACAGAGCACACCTTATAATGTTAGACTGCTCCACTGGTAAGTGGGCTTTAAGCCATACCTTGTTAGTGATTTTCAAGTAGCAGAATATAGCGGTCATCATTATGATGATGTTCGAACACTCAGCACAGTGTTGTTGCAGTCATTATGAGAAAAATAGCAAGACTCGTCTGCTTCGTAACTGCTTAGATACTGTATATTTTATTGCTTAGGGTATATGCAGTGCCCAGATGGTAACCCTAAACTCAATTTACGAAGGTTAGGGGTATGCATATTAACCATTAGGGGAAATAATTGATGTCATACTCTTATCATCTACTAATTCTGAGCTTTCTTTTGTATGTAATAGTTATTTGGATCAGTGGTGTTTTACTCATATTAAGCAGCACTCTCTCTGCACATCAGAAGTGGCCCTCTTTCCCATTGCTGCCTTTTAGATTATCATCTCATTCTGTAGCCTCTTAATTACAGCTAGGTGTCTGGTATGTTTAAATATCTGTCAAGAAGCATTTTAGACTACAAAACCATTCAATCTGATTTCGTAGTATAGACTAATACATTGTTCAGTAGATTGAAAAGGGATAGAACATATCAACAACTTTAGCAACAGAATTTAACCTACAAATGAATCACATTAAAGGCATTACTGACATGTTCCTCTTTGATCCTAGTTCTCTCTCTCTCTCTCTTTCATATATATATATATATGAATCAACACAGTACCATTTTCTCTGAAAAAGGCAGCAGTATCAGCCCTATCATTTTTACCAGTCAGCCTTTTTCATAAGGGCAACAGTGTGTACGAACTCTGTCTTATTAAATTAGTTTTTCTTCAGTAAATATAAAAAAAGAGAAACAAAAAAATTGCTTAGAGACAAAAATTTGATAATGGAAGTGTTTTATATTCTGCACTTTCTGTATTTTGTTTCTCATTGTCATGTATTTTGTTCTCTGATCAATTTGTGGCCATCATATTAAACCAAAAGAAATAGGATGATTGTTGATGGTTCTCATTTACAAAGTCATTTTGTAGTTCAGTATTTTTATATAGCTTTGTAAATAAAATGTTTTCTTATTGAACAAAATCTTTAGATGGCATATATCAGTAAAAACCACCACTAGTTAGCATCTAATTGGACCCTGCTTTCAATAAATTGTTACCTGCCCTTTTGAAAGGAAAACTAGCAGTTAGTTTGATAATTTTATAATCTCATGTGTATATGTAAAGACATTTAATAAAAAAATTGCACAAGCTGGGAAATTGATTTAATAATTCATTTTTTGTTTAGATGATTTTACTATTAAATTACAATTCAGTCTTTAAAATAATTAAATATAATAAATTTGGCTATCATTTACATATCTGCAGATATAGTCTGTTAGGAAGGAAGTGTTTCTCAAACTCTAGCTGCAGGAGAAAATCTGGAGACCTTTAAAGTTAATTGCTATTATTTTTCTTTTTCGGATTTGTGGTATAGGGATTTTTTTTATATGAATAATAGTTTTGTGTTTTCTACACACATTTTTGTGCTAGTAATTGAACTAATCTTAATACCACTGTGGAACACTGTAGCACTTCTCTTGCTTCCTAGTACTGATTAACTGTTCTGGTGTAATGGAAATACATTGTTTTCAGTTGTGTCTTTAATTCACAGCTCTGCATTGGGAGCAGTATGGAAGCTCATCACTCCTTTGGAAATCATTGGTAGTGATGACATGTACTTGTGTACACATTTGACTGATAAGCCTGTGCTCATTGGTTAACCCACACAGTTACATACATCCCCCTCCCTGCTGCCTCTGCATCAGAGGCAGGAGGGAGGAGGGAGCTGTTATGCATAGGGAGCCAGCTTAAAAGTACGTGCCCCAGCTCCAGCAGCAGTGGGGAGGTGGGGGTGGGAAGGGGTGAGACAGACTAGCTCCCCACACATGCCAGCTCCTCTGGAACTGACTTTTCCCCATGCCCCACACTCCCGCCTCTGTGTCAGAGGCACCAGTGCAGGGGGCAGGTAGATGGGAGCCAGTATGCATGGGGAGTAGGCTCCCATGGAGCCGCCTGCCCACCACCTTGCTGCTTCCCACTCAGGCAGCAGTATAGGGGTGGGGGAGGCAGATAGGAGCCAGTACACATGGGAAGCTGTCATTCAAGCCGGCTTCCCACATGTACCTGCCGCTACAGTTCCCTCCTCACCCCCATCCCCACCCCGGCTTTCCTGCTGTCTCTGTATCAGAGGCATGGGCTGAGTGAAGGGGCAGGTGGGAACTTCCAGGTTCGGTTCTGCCTGCTGGTGTTACATGACTCACTGAACATCCGTGCTACACTTAAATAATGAGTTGTGACATATGGCCTACTACCCGTCATACCATGCATTCTCCCCACCTTCCATCAAACACTGTTCCTTTCCCTGGATCAGACTAGGCTCAAAGTTGCAGGGTAGTCATTCACCACTTTTGACATGTGGGGCAGAAGGGAGCAGTAACTGAACATATTGATAGTCCCACTTGCTGAGTTATGGAGCTAACAGAATTCTCACCTATTTCAGTGGGTCTTCTTCAGTCCCATTGAGTCTCAGCAGCTGGAGGGAACAACATGTCCTTAGTCTGTCTTACATGCCAGTTTAAACTGGGGATACAGGAGTTAAGAAAGCACTGCTGCTGTTACTACATCTAACAGCAGCTGAGGTGCATGTAAACCTGATGGTGCTATGTGGCTATCTCTAATAATCTCCCTGCTTGAATTGGTCAATGATATGTAATTATATGAAATTTGGAGACCCCATCCCGTCTTGTTAACACAGCTCTACCCGTTATTAGGATCAAAATGCAGGACAATGTAGCACTTTAAAGACTACCAAGATGGTTTATTAGATGATGAGCTTTCGTGGGTCTGGCCCACGAAAGCTCATCATCTAATAAACCATCTTGGTAGTCTTTAAAGTGCTACATTGTCCTGCATTTTGCTTCAGCTACCCCAGACTAACACGGCTACATCTCTATCGTTATTAGGATGTGGCTCAAGATTTCATTTAGCTTTATAGCAATTTCCTAGTACAGCAGCTGCTGTTCACTGCTGCTACTTCCTCTTGCCCTTGATGTTATCAAACAAGGCCAATGATTTGAAGGCAAAATGAAACTTTGTCTAAAAATTAGCCACTGAATTGAAATTTAAAACCAAGAGAAAATAATGGATAGGGATTTAATTAAGGACTTTCAGAAACAGCAGAATAACTTAAATGCAATTTCTTGACTTCAGTGTATTTTAAAATGTCAGCCTTAATAGTAAATTAATGTAATAATTGTGCATAAATTACCTTTTAAAATAATTAATAATAATTGCAAGAATGAGAAATGCAACCAAAATGGCTGTAGGGCCGCATGTGAGGAGTACATTGGATTTTGGAGTACAGTTGATCACAAAATCATATATAGCACTGATGTAAGCAGAAAACATCTGTTGAATTTCGTTCATAAAATTCAATGAGTGGAATAACAGGAGAGAGAGAGAGTAGAAATCTGGGTGAGTTCCTTATCTAATGCAGGATGGAAGAACCAGAAATAGGAAAAAGTCCCAGATTTTTTACACGTGAGAAAATTAATGAAAAATTAGGAGAGGGATTGAACTTCCATAATTAGGAAGTTGTGTTCAAATCTGGATATTTATGTGAATGGTCTTTCTGACCTAGATGAAATTTTAACATTGTTAGTTGGAATATAAATTAACAGGTAGCAATATATACTAGAAATGTAGGGAGCAAGACTTGAGCCAATGAAAACTCCCTTTTTCACTACTGTGATGCCTATATCTGGGGATTCTCATTTTTTGAGGAGTACAGGATCTTTCGAAAAAGGGTTTTTTCTTTTTTTCAAAAGAACTGTGTCTAGACAGTGGTTTCACTTTTGAAATACCCTTTTTCGAAAGAACGCTGTGATGCAATTATGCAAATGAAGCGCAGGATATTTAAATCCCCACTTAATTTGCAATTTCATTCTGCCTAATTTACAATCCTCTTTTGAAAGATGGATGTAATTTAGACATGCCCTCAGTGACAGGACATTGATTCTTTCTGTTGATATTGACCACCATCTTCGCTACTACCATTCTGTCTGTGGATATTTATTACCACCTGTTATGACCAAAGAGATTCACCAGTAGCTAAACCAGAATCCAGATGTTGGTGGGATAAAAGGGTTTGGTGTGCCGAAAGTGGTAAATGACACCTTTGCTCAGCAGACTTGTTCAGACCAGAGTTCCAATGTCCCCTGCGGATCACAGTAAATATATTGAAGTTGTGTTTTCCAATAGATTAAAAGTGGTTGCACTAAGTTGGTTGACTTGAAAGAATGAACAGAAACTATTATGCATGTAAGACTATTTCTGGGCATTGCTAGAAATAAGTATGCTTGGTTCTCATATCCTCCTTTCATCAGGATTTTTAAACTACCAACAAGGTATGGTTCATGGGCAGCCAAAGACTGGATTTATCCCAGCTAACTTGCATCCTCTTAGATAATTTGAACATATATTGGGTATTTTTCCCCAGATGACACATTAAGGTGAAGACTGTTCTGGGAGAAGGTCCAAAATCATCTCAGATGTGTAGATTTTGGAGATCATTCAAAAGCTACTCCATGGAATTTGAGTCTACCAAGGTCGCATCAGTTTATTTAGGCAAGTTTTATCAGCAAACTGCATAAAAAGAAGAGAATCATTTTCTTTAATCCCAAGTGCTTTTACACAGCAGCTATTGAACTAATATAACAGTCAGAAGAGTGTGTATTTTTTCTGTTTTCCAGAGTAATTGTAGATGGTCACAAGGGTTAATCTGAAAGGTTTTATTTAAAACAAACAAAACATGTAAACCACACAAGGACATTTTCCCCATCAACTCCAATGTTCTTATAAAAGTATCTTTGTTAAGTCGGTTTCAAAGAGACAGTCTTGGGCCATCAAATTTTCTAGTTCTATTGTAGATTACACCTGCTGTTAGATCAAATGGCATGACTTTAAACTAAGAACATTCACAAAGTAACTCAGAATCACATTTTCTCATTTAAAACCAGCAGGACATCCCATCATGCCTACCTTTTAATTAGATGATGTTTTGATCAGTGTTCCCATTCATTAATGATCAATACTTTCGTTTTAAGTCAGAGCAGTATTTAGCCTTTAAATAGAAGTTCATGTTATGGACACTACTATGTCCAATAAGAATTCTTCATTTTAGCTTTTTTATAAATATTTCTAATAAACAAAAAACATTTATTTTATAATATTAAAACAGAAAGTCCTTTTTAGGCCAGCTGAAAGGAGCTACATTAAACATGCTAAAGTATTTTAATTTTATTACAATAGTTTGGAAGATTCTGTAGTTCTATTGAGCAAGCACATGATTTTTGTGGGTAGCTGAATGCTTGCATAGCTCCTATCTGGACAAAGTCCTCAATAGAAGTATATTCCTTGAAGCAGGGGCAGATGACCGTTTTGCAGGGCCCAGGGCAGCATAATCTTGCGGGGCCCCCCTTTGCCACGGCGCATGCACGGTGACGCAACGCGCATGCGCGGTGGCGCTATGGCACATGCGCGGTGCTTTTTGAAGTGCGGGGCCCGGGGCGGCCGCCCCGCTCACCCTGCCGTATATCCGCCCCTGCCTTGAAGCAAGTGTATTTGAGTGACAGTAATTATATAAGTAAGCCTTTTGAAGGGAGATACAGCTTTGTGCTTCATGCAGAGAATGTTTATTTCAAGAGAGAGAGATGTCCCTGTAGTGCTCTACTATATGTGTCTATGCACCCATGCACCGTTGATCGGAAGTTTTAGAGCAGTGTCCTTCTGGGTTGCGGAAGTACAGTACTCAGCTCATGTGTCTCTGTGCCTTGACATTGATGTGCACAGCCACTCTCTCAGTTCCTTTTCTACTGACCCAAGCCTGAGACAGAGTTCCACAGTGTTTCTCAGAGTGAAAAATATATCTGTTTACTGATATATTTCCATTTTTTCTCCCGTTCTTTTAATTTTCCCCCTTGTTCATTTTTTCTCTGATTGTTAGATACTATGTCTGGTTCACCTGGATTTAAACACTGCAGTGTAAGGACACTATTCCCATCTCAGATGGGAATTCTCTATGCTTCTGCTGCTTGGGTGAAGCCCATGTTCCCTCAAAATTCCTCCACTGTTAGCAAGTTGAAAGCTAGGGCACAAAAAGGGAACCAAGACTTAAGCTTATTCTTATGGAAAAGTCTCTTTGTCCTGCCTCAGACCCAGGCCTCGAGTCCTCTACAACCCAGTCATAGGATTGGAAGAGCGCTCAGGAGTCATCAAGTCCAACCTCCTGCTAAAGCCAGTCTCAGTGTCAACTAAATTATCCCAGTCAGGGCTTTGTCGAGCTGGTACTTAAAAACCTCTAGAGATGGATCTTCCACGGCCTTCCTACGTAACCCATTCCAGTGCTTTACCACCCTCGTAGTTAAAAATGGGTGTTTTTTCCCACAACATCCAACCTATTCTTCCCTCACTTCATTTTGAGATCATTGTTCCTTGTTCTGTCATCTGTCACAAACGAGAACAGCCTCTCTGCATCCTTTTTGGAACCCCGCCCCCTTCAGGTAGTTGAAATCTGCTGTCAAATCCCTTTTCACTCTTTTCGTCTATAGACTAAATAAGCCCAAATCCCTCAGCCTCTCCTCATAAGTCATGTACTCCAGCCCTCTAATAGTTTTTCAGAGGGATAGCCGTGTTAGTCTGAATCTGCAAAAGCATTGAGGAGTCCTGTGGAGCCTTATAGTCTAACAGATTTATTGGAACATAAGCTTTTGTGGCGAAGTGGGTCTTTGCCCACGAAAGCTTATGCTCCAATAAATCTGTTAGTCTATAAAGTGCCACAGGACTCCTTGTTGCTAATCATTTTGTCACTCTCCAGTGGACTCTCTCCTGTGCGTTCAGATCCTTTCTGTAATGAGGGCCCCAGAATTGGATTCAGAACTGCAGATGTGGCTCACCAGTGCCAAATAAAGGGAAATAATCACTTCCCTAGATCTGCTGAAAATGTTCCTCCTACTAATGCACTCCAATCTACTCCTCAGCAGTCAAACTAGAAAAAGATTAAAAAAAAAAAAACCCCGAACAAACACGGCTTCTTCACCTCATAGGGCTCCCCCAACAGTTAAGTGATCTCCAACTACTTCGGTGCTGACTGTGTCAACCATACCGCACTTAAGTAACTATGACATGCCAGGGGTTTTTGGTACCACCTGCACTGCAAAAATTACCAGTGCACACCTCTCTGGTGCCGGGGCAATAGGCTTGAAGTTGCCTGCCTCTTTCACACCGGCACTGCCCAGCACCAACAGGGCCATGTTATCAGCACTGCTGCTGACCCTGGCACTATCCACCATTACTGCACCATCAAATTATGGCACTGACATGTTTATAGTCTCACCAGCTTCATTAGCACTGGTCAAGACGTGCATGCTGCCATCAGCTGGAGCACCACAGACCATGTCACCATCCACACCAGCATCACAATTTGCATATCACAGCAATTTCCTTGTATCACCAACACTTAACTCACTAGAGCCCATGGACAACTTATTACAGATGAACATCCACTAAACACCATCATGCTAAGACTATCAGCAAATCTCCATGTCAACCCAATTACTCTCCAACTACAGAGGGACAGGAGGAACCAGTCCACCACAGATATAACTATTGTCCCCAGACACCTTACAGATAACACCAGTTCATCTTCACCAGATGAAACCATCATGCTATCATCTCCCATTGCAATGGACAATTTCACCCATTTTTAGGACCTTTTCAAGAGGTTAGCTGCAGAGCTCAACATTATGCTTGACGAGGTTAGAGAAAACAAGGGCAGGCTTACTGATATTTTGCAATCAGCATCATCTTCTAAGATAGCCCAGTCTATTAACCGTGCCATAATGGACCCTGCCAAAACCATCTGGCAAACCTCAGTCACCTTAACTTCCACCTGCAAAAAAGCAAATAGGAAATATTATGTCCCTTCTAGAGGTTCGGATTTCCTATACACACACCTATTGTTCTAACAGGAGGCTCGGATACACTTAGTGAAGCCACACCGAGTGCATAAATATAAGAGGTTTTATTGCAAGAGCATATTACACCTCACAGCCTTCACACATTACTAAATATGTGCTTCTCACTGTGGAAAAGCAAGCAATTAAGCAAGCAAGTAGGCAGGCAAGGAAGAATCCAGTGCTTAAGCCCCTTCCGCTACCGACAGTCCCAGACCCTCCATCTGGCAGTGTCTACACTGGCATGAATTTCCGGAAATGCTTAAAATGGAATACTATTCCGTTTTCAGTTTTTCCGGAAAAGGAGCGTCTACATTGGCAGGCTGCTTTTCCAGAAAAGCCCTTCTTCCGGAAAAGTGTCTGTGGCCAATGTAGACGCACTTTTCCGGAAAAGAGCCCCGATCGCCATTTTCGTGATCGGGGCTTTTTTCCAGAAAAGATTACTGGGCTGTCTACACTGGCCCTTTTCCGTAACAGTGTTCCGGAATAAGGACTTATGCCCGAGTGGGAGCAGAATAGTTTTTCCGGAATAGCGGCTGATTTTGTACAGTAGAGCGTCATTGCTTTTCCGGAAATTCAAGGGCCAGTGTAGACAGCTCTCAGCTTATTCCGGAAAAGCAGATGATTTTCCGGAATAAGTGGCCCAGTGTAGACACAGCCTCTGTGTTCTCGAGGGCTTGTAGCGGGCTTCTCCATCATGGGGAGTTCCTGGGCAGCCACACAGCCTAGATCCACAGGCGGGACTGTTCGTCAAGACAGTGCCTTTCGGCCATTTTATAATTATTCCTTTCTTAGGAGTATAAACATCCACCATCATATTCTAGTAGGAAACACCACTGCTATCTAGTTCTCATACCTCATGTCCTTGGGCCTAATTATCTCACAACTTATTTGTGTTGCTAAGGAGGCCTTGGGCCAGCTCATCACCAGTTGAAACTGGCTCACCACTGTCTTCAGCCAGACCATCTGCAATAAGATGCAGAGGTAACTGGCGGTTGGCCCTGACAACACCTAGCCCTGGACTCCCTGGCTGTTGAAGGCACTCACCAGAAAGAACAAAAGCAGCATTTCCATTCTACCCCTTCTGACCAAGATAGCAAAAGGTTAGATTTTTTTGGCATTAAAGTTTGTTTCATCCTCCCCAAAATTTAGGGTAGCCAATTACATGGCCCTCCTCAGCAAATATGACCCCGAAGGTTCCAAATTTAACAACTTCATTAATTATATTCCTGAGGCAAAGAGGTAGCAGTTCAAAGTGGTGATAGAAGAGGATTGCTCCATCTCATGCACCATGCTTCAGACCACTCTTGACACTGCAGACACAGCTGCTAGGTATACCACTACAGCATGTGATGAGCTTCCTGGTTTAATTCTTCTTCCTTCTCATGGGAGATACAATCTACAGTAGAAGATCTCCCATTCAGTGGAGAAAAACTCTTTGCTGCTAAGACCAACAAAATCCTCCAAACCATGAAGAACTCCAGTGCTACTCTCCATTCTCTTGGCACTCACACATGAGCAGTTAGGTGACAATAATATAGATATCAGCCATACCCAAGGCCATGTTACCCTGCATATTTTCAGTAGCCTTAGAGACCATACAACCAACAACAACCCATGATGTCCACTGTTCCTCATCCCCCTCAATCTAATAAGCAGATATCAAGAATTAGTTGCAAAACCTTTCATCTTCTCCAGCTTTGATGACGTGTTCTAAAATATTTGGTCACCATCTCCTCCCATTTTACAACTATTGGCACATCATCACTTCAGATTGATGGGTTCTGCAAACTATTAAATTAGGTTACACCATTCTCTTCATATAAATTCCTCCCAATTCATCCCTCTCAGGGACCATTCTCACAAATAGCTGCATCACTAGGAGGTACAACACCTCCTCTGACTTGGAATCATAGAACCCATACCAGTCCAATGCAAAGGGAGTGGATTCTATTCCCATTATGTTTTCATAGAAAATAAAAATGAAGGATAGTGCCCAATTCTTGATCTCAGAGCTCTGAACAGATACATAAAAAAAACAGGTTTAAAATGTTCAACCATTATTCCAGTGCTGGAGTAGGTTTTCATCCCTCAACCTCCAAGATGCACATTTTTACATAAACAGCTGTCCTAGGTCACAGTCACTACCAGTACAGAGTTTTATCTTTTGGCCTCTCCACAGTACCAAGGTTCCTTCTAAGCTGTGCGGCAGTACGGCCCTACACCTGCTTAATCAGCCCTGCTCAGCCAAGGGTTCAGGGCTCTGTGCTCAAATTGCCTGGCTGGGGGAGGACACGTCTCCCCCAGCAACAGCAGCAGCTTCTGAGTGGGAATGAGCATGGATTTATTTTTGTTGATTGCTGAGGTATTGGAAGCAACAGATGGGTTGTAAGGGTACTTTGTTGGGAATACTGCAGGGAAGTCACATTCAGGGGGGCAGTCGTCCAGGTACAGGAAAATAATAATGCTTTTCTTTCTGAGATGCACAGTTACTATTACCCTCTAAGCTGTTATGATTTAATACAATACAAATAAAGTGTTGCTTTACCACTGGAACTACATTTGGAAAAAGAATCCTGGTTTGTCTTTGTAGTATAATGAAACTAAGATGCTATCTAGGTGCATCATGAAATGAAGAATATTAGTGTTATTTTAAAATAATTTTAAATTAGTTATATTTGGAAAAAATATGACTAATGGAAGCTATTGAAGTGAACAGTTAAAGGAAAAATATATTTGCTGGAATTAAACAATATTGTTTAAGACATTTTTAAAAGCACATTTTAAAAGTAGCTCCTGTCCATTGCATTATAGATATGTGCATGCCCCCTGCACAATTGTTAGAGAACTTTGCCCCTCCACATCGGGCATCTCAAGCACCCTCTGCCTTTTTGCACCACTGCTTGCAGGTGTAAGAGATCAGAACTGCTCCCAACTTCCACCGCTAGTGACAGTTGTTGGAGCTCTTCAAAACTTGTTGTTCACTCCATTGTATGTACCCTATTGTTCTTAGTAACCAGTTAATTAGTTAGGTAAAGTGTGGTTTATTTAGATTTTAGCATTAGGTTTTAGGTCTTTTTGCCAAATTGTACAGTTGAATACTGAGATCAGTACCATTACAATACTTCACTCTCTGGAACTTAAGACCTAATGGTCCTTCAGTAAGACAGTGTAGGAGGCATAAGCAGCCACAAGAGATCTGCTTAGCCCCTGGGTGCAAGTACTCCAGTGATACAAGAGCCCTTGTTGTTAGTACCTGTGGTCCTGCTGCACCTCAGCAGGAACATACAGTACTGTTGGGTTCCAAAATAGCTAGTGCAATCCAGAGGCAAGCCAACAATGATATTCCCTTAACTATCATTTCTGGGTTCTAACTTACTTGGGTCTGATTTTCTCTGCTCCTCCATTATCAAAAGACTTTTTCAGGCTGGGA